>NW_028145607.1:855000-912500 GCF_977016875.1 Pavona decussata | reverse complement strand
ACTTTGTTACAAACTTTCCGCTCAGCTCGAACACCTGAACCCTGTTATTCTCTGAATCACAAACCATCACATGTCCGTCTCTATTAAACGACAAGTAACAAGGCCAATCAAACTCACCCTCGTTGTTCCCCTTCTTACCGAATTTAAACACAAAATTTCCCTCCAGATCAAACACTTTGATACAGTGTTCACCCACGTCTGAGACTATAAAATACTGCTCCGTCTGGATACAGTGATAGGGAAAGGACAAAGAGCGTTGTCCGCCAAATTTACGTTTGAACTGCCCACGAGGGGAAAATATCTTAATTGATTTGTTACCTTTATCAGCAACAATAATATCACCATTACTGGTGACAGATAAACCTTCAGGATTCTGAAGCTGGTGTTCAGGGTTTCCTTTGTCACCAAATTTGGTAAGAAACTTGCCATTCCCACTGAACACCTGAACCCTGTTGTTAATGTGGTCCGCCACTATAATGTTGCCATTGTTATCAAAAGCTATCCCTGAAGGGCAGTGAAATTCACCCGGATTACGTCCCTGTCTACCAAACGATTTTAAGTGGGTACCGTCACTACTGAATACCGATACCCTGTGGTTAAAATACTCAGTTACTGCTATTTCATTACGATTATTCACTGCCACTCCACATGGTTTATTAAGCCTTCCAACAGACTCACCGTATCCTCCAAAAGTTAGCATAGGTCTGAACCGACTGGTTTGGCTCCGACGCTCAAAAAAAATACCACGGACA
Source organism: Pavona decussata (assembly GCF_977016875.1). NCBI lineage: Eukaryota > Metazoa > Cnidaria > Anthozoa > Scleractinia > Agariciidae > Pavona > Pavona decussata. Next base: position 911,748 of record NW_028145607.1, on the reverse strand, counting down.
TGTTTTCCTTCAAACCCACTATATAATTTCTTTACTATTTTCTTTTCCTTCTGCACCTGATTGCTGCGTCTTAAATTTGTTAAAAACAGTTTTTCCAGAACCGACCCCCTTAGTGTTTAGCATGCTAAGTAGTTCTTTATTTTCAGTAAAATTAAACCGAGGGATGCGTTCAACGTCGCTTTTACCTTGGGCTCCTTCTTCCTGAAGGATTGTGTCAAATGTTTCATTGAATCCCAGGATTTCAGCGCTAGAGCTTCGTCTCAAGAGTTGTCTGGTTTCCTCGATGGCTGATTCGATGATATGAAGTTGATTTTCAGCTTCGCCTTTTCTCAGCGCGAAACACTCGACCGATTCCTTCGCTTCGTTATCAACTGCGCCAAAAATGTCCTGCTTCCTCCCTTCAATGATTGCCATCATCTGATCTGCAGTCGCTTGCACTTTGCTTTTTACGTCAGCTACTTGCACCTGAACATCAATGCTTCTTTGATCAAGTTCACTGATTTCATTTCTCTTTTCCTCTGCTTTCTCGTCAAGCGATTTAATCAGAGACTCCATTCGTAGCCTGTGTTCGTTTGCTCCATCTTCCAGAAGCACTTTGGCGTGACCTTCGTGAAGTGTTACAACACAAGCGTTGCAAATGGCGACTTTACAGTTCTTGCAAAAGTACTTAAGCGCTTCGTTTTCGTGGCGTTTAATCTGGCAAAACGCTGGTCGCTTTAACACGTCTTCAATGTCCTGATCTTGAAAGTCTTATAAAGGTGAAATCATTTCAAATATCGCATTTTTTCATTATTTTGGACGTGCGTTTTTGAAGTTAAGTTCATTTGTTGTCTGCATCAAACAGGCAAGAAAAATACGGCTGGAAAAATAAACTTTTTCCAGTTGGTTTACGATTGTTATTAACATCAGGTTCATATGAAATATTTGTTTGTGTTCCATTTTTTTCCCTCTCAGAATGACATACTAAAATGTAAACTGGCCTTTCGCATCTTTATGTAATAAAGAATGGAAGTCCAGGTTCTCTGATGGGCAATTGCCAAACAAACAAACATTTTCTGCATGTAAAACAACAGCTCTAAACAAAGACAATTTTGTCTGATAGCCGTTGTTTATACTACGTTGCTCTTTGTGTATCAGTTTGGTTTTAGGAAATGTATTGTTCCATGTCTCGCGCATTTAAATATTTTCCGTTAATTTTAAAATATGTTACGCCATTGCTTGTATAAATTCGAATCACAACTGTAAACGAACTCACAACTGATGATGATCGTTGAACGATCAAAACATGTCTTGTTACAAACTCAAAGTGGTTGTCCATTTAAAAAAAAAAAATGGAAAAGTGTTTTATTGTTTTTTGAAACCAAACTTAAAAATTTAACGGGTAACTTGGAAACCATTGATGCATAATTATCTGGACTTTCGATCTGCATCAAAGAGCGTTCAACAGGAAGAAATAAAGCCTTTAAATCTCCCATTACAGTGGAACCTCGCCCTCGGTAAAATCCCACTCAGGGCGAATTTTCTTTCAAACATTTATTCAAAAATATGATTATTTGGGGTGTATATTGTTAGTGGTTCTCTCATATATACAGTATTTATTAATTGAAAATAGCCTGTATTTTTCGTGGATCCTCCCTTGTAACCTACTAAGTTGGCCTTGTGTCGTGCATCATTAACTTGATCGTTAGATGGGTTGCAAATGGAGTTATAGGCTTCCACTACCCTGTCACCTAATGATGATTTTGAGGATTTGCGTAATAGTCACTGAACAAAGCGCAACACACGTGCATGTCGGTCGCATGTTTTAGTGATCTCAAAGGTCGCTTTTGGGTTTAATGCGTTGTGCGTTTATTGCGTATGTTTATAACATAACCTTTTGTTGTGATTTCTGTTTAGCGACTGTACGTTCTTGTTTTGCCCTTCGAGGCATTTGTTTTAGTTTGGTTTGGCTCGTTTCAGTGCGTCCGGAGACAAAATTCAAACCTCACAGTTACTGTACTGAGAGCAGAGCGAAGCGATGACAAAAGCACAGCCGTAGTCAATTTCACGCATTGCATATCTCCTGATATCTGTCACTAGAAAAACCAGGCTGCTCGCAGGGTACTCGCTACAATGCTAAAGAAAGGATCAAAAGGCAAATAATCTTAATAAGAAACTCAACATCTTGACACATGCAAAAACAAATAGCCGGGCCGGGCAATACAAAAACTGAAAGATAAAGAAAATAAAGATTGTTGCACCGCGCGCGGTTTAAATCCTATCTTTAGCTGTATTCAGGAGGCTATACTGTCACCGGATGCACTGAAACTGAGCTAAATCTATAAGCTAAATTAAATTGGTCAAAAGACTGAGACGGATAAACATACGAGAAGGACTTTGTACTCCCCCTTCCCCAAGCTAATCGAAACAAAAAATTAACAGGTTTTAAATAGATTTTAAATATCAAGCAAGCTAGCTGGGCAGTAAAACTATTAAAAATAGAAAAAAATATATAGTTAAATAGAAAATACATAATTATAGTTTAAGTGGAGACTAAATAGAGTTTAAGTAGGGTTAAATAGAATTTAAATATCAAGCAAAAGTAGTATTCAAAATTTAAAAATAGAAAATAAATATTCATTAAAATAGAGATTAATTAGAGAATAAATAGAGTTTAAATAGAAATTAAGAGCGCCTTTTTTTCATGACCGAGTGAGTGGTGGCACAGGGTTCAAAAATTAACTACCCTCATATTTTGCTCAGACATACTCTATGATGAGTTAATAAACGTGGTGTATTTCTTATGTTCAGCTCTGCTTTTGTTTTCCAGAAAATTACCAATAACTGTAACGGGCGCCGAAAGTCATAAAATGGCGGAAATTAGTGCGCCGAGTAACAACACAGGAACTTCGCTCATGCAAAGCGCAGAAGGAAGCACGTTTTTTTTAAATACGTATATTTGTATAAGAGGCACTGGCAAATGATTCAAGTCTAAAACCAGGATTGTTTACTTAACTGGGAATGCACGGCACGAGTTTGAAAATCACCAATATTTCATTGTTTAAAAATCTCATTTTGGAGCAGTTTTTCAATAAACGTTTTTCCCATGCGGTATAACTCAGAAGCGCTTGAGATTAAGGTTGTGATTAGTGGAAATGGTCTTCTTTTCAAGGATATAAAAATTAGTCTGGGGCTTTTAACTTCTGCACGAAAAAACCATGTTCTATGTCGAGAAAATCACAAACTCCACTTGTCAACAAACACAAATAATCTAATTAGTTTCTGTTATCGAAGCCAATATTCCAAGAAAATCTAAATGCTTAGCACCTATTTGATTAGAAGGTCAACATTACAAGTTTACCTTGCTAAAACAGTGGCTGTAGATTGGTTTTCATTCCTACTTTCTCTTCAAAATTGCCATCTTCCCTCTGACAGTGAGTTTACGAAATCAACAACTAACACGGGTGGCTCTTGTACAAACATCGGCGCTATTCTTGGCAGTTTCAAATACACCATAGCTGCTATCTTTCTCTAACGTACAGCTGAGCTTGTTTCATCGTAAAAAATGACCATTGAGCGAGATTTTTGATTACTGAGCGACACTGTCCTTTTGACTTCTTCAATCCATGCATATCATTCGTATGTCACGCAATGACATATCACACTCCTTACAAGGAAGGGTTGGCTACCAATATTCCTTCAGGTGTTACACAAGTTTTGCGGATAAGGAAATAATTTTGGTTTGTTAAAAAGACACTCTGTGATATAAAATTCTTAAAACAAATGGACAAAAACGCCAAAAAGAACGAGAGAGGTTAAGGAAGAAAGACCCACCGACCGACAAACAAGCAGCCCGAATGATAGAAAGAAAAAAAGAGAGAAAGAAAACGAACAAGCAAACAATGGAAGAAATGAAGGAAACAAACAAATGTAAAATTTAGAAGAAGGAAAGTAGTAATAAAATAATGGGAAGGAAAAAGCGGGAGCGCTCAACACTAAAAAAAACCAAATTTGATAAGGTGAACCAATCCTAATGATATAAGGACCATCGCGTCATTCAAAATTTTTAAACAAACAGATGATCGCGCAGCCACGTTGTCCTTTCGGATAACACATGAAATGGATATCAATTGCTCTTTTCAGAGGTTAGCTGGGGGACAGTGCTCCCAAGATAAACGAAGTCGAGGGAAAGAGAAAAGTGCCCTTTTTCTCCGGTTGCTTTCATGTGGAAAAAGCATCTCAGCACACACATAGTCCGTCGGCGTAAGTGATGTAGAGTCGGAGATCAACTTGATTTTTGCACGGGCTTCAATTTTCACTGCACCTTGTGACATTTCGGGCATGACCATCTGTCCAGTTCATCCCTCCTCTTTGGACATTGGGTGGCGGAGAGGTTCCCAACGATACCTTATCGAGCTACGCCAAAGGGAAATCACGCAAGGCTGACCGCGGTATTAACAAGGCGCTTTTGAAGACTATCCAAGACGTACCAGAGCCAACAGGTACAAATTTTCCCGTAAGGCAACGTAGTTTTGCTAATGATGATAGGGGAAGGTCAATATGAAATTTAAAAGTTGTGTCTTATTTTCAAACTGAGCGACAAGCCGTAAGTCGGAAAAAAATTAACATATACTCGCAACAAGACGCTCGCATTTTTAATAACCAGCCTGTTTTTGGTGTGCGATAATTTAATTAAAATGTTTATCACGAACTTAAATTTTTTCCGTAAATAAAACCAACATGCTTATTTTCCTGGAAACCCAACTATAAATGCAACCCTTATGCTTTTTATTATCGTGATCATCATCATCATCATCATTATTATTATTATTATTATTATTATTATTATTATTATTATTATTATGGATACTATTTATAGCCGTAGCTACTAATCTGTGAAGAACTCCGTTAAGTTCTCTCAAATAAACTGAACTCTGACAGTTACACAATTTTGTAGTCTCATTATATTCCCTCAGAAGCCCTTCAGACTAATCGCTGGTACTGATAGTGGTCATATCCAGGGCTTATTACAGTGGTTATTTTACATCTCCAAATTGGAGACAGGGCTGCCATAAAGATTTCAACGTGACCATCTGAACCATTTGAGGGTCTAACCTTCTTCTCTGAAAATTTTTGACCCTGAGTATGGGTGCGGCTGTGGTTCGAACCCTGCGGCGCTTATTATTATTCTAGAAACTTTTTGTTATTTTATGTTCAGGAGCACAGTTATCCTAATAATTATCGTTGCTTTGGGTAGGAACATGCCGTGACTGTAAATTACAATTAATCCGGATTTATCGGTCATATGGAACTGTGTAGCTCAAGCCTAGCTGATGTTACAAAGGGCATTGAAAATGTTGTCCTTCTAAAGGACATTTGTTTGTCTTTTAGCATGTCACTGACACATCAGTTCATCGCAAACAGCCTTACATGAAAAAGATTCAGTCACTTTGTCTAGGATGCATCTGCCAGCAGTAAGATTCGTTTTCCGGGCTCTTATCTGCTTTTTGCTTTAAGTATGTTCTTCATTGGCTTTACAAGCTGAGTGCTAAAAGCATTGGTGGCATTTATACCACTGTTAGGCTAACCTTCAGGCGACACTTACACCACCGGCCCGTGTCACACTACCCGCCTTGAATAGCTGTCGCTAAACGCGGGTAGTGTACATCTGAATAATGTAAACGATGATTTTGATAAATGACTGATTTATTTGAGCGTAGCTTACATAAAGCGCGAACTTTCTTATCGTAAAGAAGTAATTGTCACAGCCTTTAAATGCGGTTCTCTTTTGTTGTTTTAGTATCGTCGATAAAGTCAGGCAAGGCCGGGCTATTAAGCTGGACATAGTGTGCCGTTTTGACACCAGTGGTACCATTCTGTCCACTGTACGTGTACGATGTACAAAGCACCTGCTTGTAAAAAAATTGTACTAAAAAATCCCATCCTAAAAGATAAAAAGCTGGTAACCGATTTAGTACCATGTCAGCTAGGGGATTTTAAGCTTGAAGTCGGTAGACGCAGACGAAGTGCCGCGGAAAAAATTTAATCTGGTTGTCAGTATTGTTGGGTGTCCTGCGCGCTTGGACAAACATGATCGTCTCATTCTACAGACGACGTACGATTCCTCTTGTGTGCGTCTTCGGGCTGCAAAATTTCTTCTTCGGCGACTAGAGATAATTGAATCATCGTTCTTAATAGTACAATTGAGTTACCTTATTTGCTATAGCTGTGTGGAGACTCAAATATGGTTGAATCTGTCAGGAACTGTAATGTTTCATGCAGGAGTCATACGGATGGTTGTTGATTGCTTGTGCCTTGGTAAACATGGTCGAAGGGAAGATAACAATTTTGAAGGGAGAGTGGCGATGAAAAGCAATCTACAGCCACAAGTTTTGCAAGGTAAACTTGTAATGTTGACTTTCAAACAAATACGGTGCTAAGCACTAAGATTTGCTTGGAATATTGGCTTCGATAACAGACTCTAATTCGATTATTTGTGTTTGTTGACAAGTGGAGTTTGTGATTTTTCTCGACATAGAGCGTGTCTTTTCCGTGCAGAAGTTAGAAGCCCCAGACTAATTTTTATATCCTTGAAAAGAAGACCATTTCCACTAATCACAACCTTAATCTCAAGCGCTTCTGAGTTATACCGCATGGGAAAAACGTTTATTGAAAAACTGCTCCAAAATGAGATTTTTAAACAATGAAATATTGGTGATTTTCAAACTCGTGCCGTGCATTCCCAGTTAAGTAAACAATCCTGGTTTTAGACTTGAATCATTTGCTAATGTCTCTTACAAAAATATACCCATTTGAAAAAAACGTGCTTCCTTTTGTGCTTTGCACGAGCGAAGTTCCTGTGTTGTTACTCGGCGCACTAATTTCCGCCATTTTATGACGGTCGGCGCCCGTTACAGTTTTTGAGAATTTTCTTGAAAATACAACCAGCTTTTAACAAAAAAAATATATCACGTTTATTGGCTTATCATAGGGTATCTCTGAGCGAAATATGAAGATTTTGAATATTTGAAGCATGTGCCACATTTTACTGATATCACGCGGTCTTCACGGACATTCACTCTTAAATAGAGTTTAAGTAGAGATTAAATAGAGTTTAAATAGAGATTAAATAGAATTTTAATAGAGATTAAATAGAGTTTAAATAGAAATTAAATAGAGATTAAATAGAGTTTAAGTAGAAATTAAATAGAGTTTAAGTAGGAAATAAATAGATTCTAAATAGATTTTAAATATCAACCAAAAGTAGTATTCAAAATTTAAAAATAGAAAATGAAATAGTCATTAAAATACAGATTAAATAGAGAATAAATAGAGTTTAAATGAAATTAAATAGAGTTTAAGTAGAGATTAAATAGAGTTTAAATAGAGATTAAATAGAATTTAAATAGAGATTAAATAGAGTTTAAATAGAAATTAAATAGAGATTAAATAGAGTTTAAGTAGAAGATAAATAGAGTTTAAGTAGAAATTAAACAGATTGTAAATAGATTTTAAATATCAAGCAACAGTAGTATTCAAAATTTAAAAATAAGAAATAAATAGTCTTTAAATAGAGATTAAATAGAGAATAAATAGGGTTTAAATAGAAATTAAATAGAGTTTAAGTAGAGATTAAATAGAGTTTAAATAGCATTTAATTATTCTTTAAATAGAACAATTGCTATTATCTCAAATAGAATTCAAATAGAAATTAGTAAATAGAATTTAAATATATTTTAAATAGAAGTCTATTTCTTAAGGGTTGAAAGAAAAATTCCCCGGGAGGCCTACATCCCCAAACCACGTTAATCACACCTTCGATTACTGCGTTGCCAGCAGCGTGGTTCTCCTGGTGGTGTAGTGGTTATCACACCCGACTAGTATGCGGGGGGACGTGGGTTCAAATCCCACTCAGGGCGAATTTTCTTTCAGACATTTATTCATATATATATATATTTAAAAAGTGTCTTGTCTTCATTTGTGTTTGATATATATATATATATATATCTGAGCTGATTTTCAAAAAGGTGGCTACAGAAATTGAGCACTTTTGAGACTTTCTAAGCTGAAGGAATATGCTAGTCATTAACAATACTCCAGTTACGGTTCATCACAAGAAAGTAAGGTCAGGAAATACTATGAAAGAGAAAAGAGGGGCTTTTCTTTGGAATTAGACGTGACATTGATACCCGAGTGAAATGAGACATGACCTGTGATCCGACTAAACAAGTGTGACACTTGGTAATTATTAACGACGGCGCCAACGCATCTTAAATCTCAACCAAAACCCGGTTTTTAAGCGCTCAAGACTAGCCTTCCACAAAAGAATCGGCTTAATCGGGGCAAACCAGCGTTTTAAATTGATTTTCCGTGTTAATTATAAGTTCAAGACGTAATGAGAATCACGCCGAACGAACATCTGGAAATTATTTATGACATTGAGTCCGGAAATCCGACCAAAATCGCACTTCTCGACTAATCGATGACTAGCCTAACAACGCTACATATAATAACGGCGAAAAATAATAGAATAGCTTTTCAAACTCACGCTTCTTGAAGAGAAAATCCTTGCCCATTCTTGCTAGTGTTTTCCATATCAGCTTATATCCCGGATGTTGAAATCAACATTTGAAAAGGGAAGGGTTAGCGCCCTTTTCCACCACAAAAATATACTAAGTCTTAGGCTGGGTAAACAATTCGCGAAAATTTCACGTTGCCCGAAAAGAACTCATCCCTAAGACCTACTTTTTAAAGCCAAAGACTGTCACCTCCTCAAGCAAAGCCCACAATATACAAGCCTTTAATAGTCCAAGCCCGAGTAACTGAAAATTACTCGTTTAGCTTAAAAGAGGACTATTGGTAGCAAGCATATTAGTACGAGGCAGAAACTGCACTCGTAAGACTTCTCCCTTCACGAGACTTAATGATGTCCTCAGGAAAACTTTGCTTCAGGAAGCCAAACGAAACGCTAGGTCTAATGACTTAGTTCTGATCTCAGAGCGCGCGCCGAATTCAAAGCCAAATCGTTGCGCGGTTAGAAGACGTTTGAGAGAGAGTGGGGCTAGGTTAGCAAATCAGGGAGGGAGGAGGGGGGGGGGTAGTAGAAAAATATTTTGGTTTTATAAATATTTGCTAATGACCATTGTAATCTATTAAGTTACTGATGTGAAATTCAATAAGAAACGCTAAAAAAAAAATAAATAAATAAATATCTTAAGAAAAGGTAACAAAAACGTCAATTTCTGTAGCCACCTTCTGGAAAATCAGCTCAGATATATATATATATATATATATATATATATATATATATATATATATATATATATATAAAGTTATTCAGTTTTAAAGTCACCGTGGGGTTAATCTCTCCCCGATCTGCGCCACCCAAAAAGGCCTTTGAATTCATAAAATTCTGCGATATTCTGTTGACGTTTGATTTGTTCTATACAGAGTTAGCTGGTTTAAGGCGTATTACGGGAAACAAGTTTTCTTTACTCCTGGCATTTTCGGAGAAACACGTGATTTAACCACTCCGCCTTGGCCTTCGTCTTAGTTAAGAAGACTTTGAAAGCCAGAGGTAGACAGACTCGTTAGCAGACTAAAAAGGAAAAAAAATAAGAAAAACATGTAGTAACTACCAAGCAAAACAGTTAGCTATAAAAGTGAATAGGTTGCAAGAGGTATAATGCTATGTGATACTCGGTCATTAGATCAATTTATTCGTACTTTATTTTTTCATATTTGTATTTATACTTCTCATACGTTTTACATACTTTGCCCCATTACTACACTTTCCACACATTTTACTTCATATTAATTTCTGTATAAGCTGTAGGCCGAATATTTTTCAAATCCCTGGTGATGCCGTTGATCGGCGAAAGCTTGGATTTTTAACCTTTAATTTAAGCAGTAGTTTAAGGCGTCAATGTTTACTGTAATTCATGTTATTGTATTTAAACTGGTAAGATCTCAAACATTTTATTGTCAATTTTATTAAAAAAAAAAAAACAATGAGAACTTCTTTGATCTTGATTTTATAATTGGTGGAGCATGATAGAGAATTTTGAAACAATCAGGCGAACATAAACTATGGCATTGTTTAGAATCTTTTAAGTGTTTGAATACCAGAGAAGCCTCATCAGTAGCTAAGTGCTCACGATCTTGTGTGGAAAAAATACTGGGTGGTTTCGCCGACGTAACAGGCATTACAGCCCACATAATAATAATAATAATAATAATAATAATAATAATAATAATAATAATAATAATAATAATAATAATCTTTATTGAGGAAATCAATTTCACTAATAAGTGATTTACAAAAGAGTCCTCAAAAATTAAAAAGAACAAAAAAAAAAGAAAAAAAGACTAAAGACTATTTACATTTCTTTAAAACTAGCTAATGATGGGCTTTGTCTGATTGAAAGGTCTAATTTATTCCAATCGTTTGAGGCAAAATTTGTCGAGGTCCAATGCCCCCAGTTCCTACTAGATGCACTCTTACGGATATTATTTTTACATCTAATATTATTAATAATAACATAATATTATTAATAATAACATAATAATATAATAATATAATATAATAATAGTATTAATAATAATAATAATAATAATAATATAAAAATAATAATCTCTATTAAAATATTCCAAGTAAATCGTTATTTACAGGTTAAAAGTAGAGAAAAGAGCTATTAAAACCTTTTTACAGTTCTTTTCGATTGAAAAAAAGGAGACTATTTTTAAGCACAATTTTTTTGAAGAAAAAGGAAAAAATCCATATCTCTTTAAGTTACGATAGCATTCTTATTCGTTTATCGATTTTCACTTACTAAAATAAAACCATCAAACTATCTTACATACAAACTGACTAAGTTTAATGATAATAGACCAACGTACTTTTCACTTACAATAGACGAATAGCAAAACAGCAATCATTTGCATTGAAGTCTTTGCAGCCAATAACAATAGCAATAACATCTCGTTTTAACTGACAAACGACAAATAACATATGGCCTTCAATCAGGTCAATGACCAAAGCCACTAATACCATTTACTGAACCTCCATAATTTACTTGAACCTAATAACGACATTTACTTAAGTAGTCGAAACGTCCGCCAATGTAATCCATTAGTCCATCTCCGGATGATCAAAATTTACGTCCTTATGTTATGACCCCTGGATTCAAGCCATTTCCGGGATTGTTAAAGCAGTTAACAAAGTCCTGGTAATCAATACTCCTAGTAAAGCTTCAAATTCGTCATTGAATTAACTTTACAATTCACTAGAAACAAACATTAACGGAAAGAAAATACAGAATAAATTAACGCGAACTTAAAAAACTTAAGAAAAACCGAATGTACCTCAAATCGAATAGAAAACAAGCAAAAATTCAAAAGCGAAAATATAATTACTTCAAGATCTGTACGGCAACTCCGAGATCACAACAACTGATCTGCAAAGGCGAAATACAATCGTTTATAAAATAAATTAACCGAAAAAGAAAGGCCCAATGCACTTATCAAATTAACAACAAAAGATTACGTAACGCGACGCCGAGAAACTTAAACTTGCAAGAAAAAAGTAAGCATAAGTTACAAGGAAAAAATTAGCATTAGTTACAAAAGCTAAACTGAAAGTGATCACAAATAAATTAAATGTTTCAACTGATTGCACAACAATAAAGGAACAGAAAAATCTAATTCTTGTGGTTACAGTCCTCCAATGTTATAATTTAATTTCTGTCATTAAAACATCTAATATTTTGGAAGTTTTCGAGCTTCTGTTGGCTTTTCCGGCAGCGCTAATGCCTTTTTCTCACTTTTAACAACATTTTCAGGCACATACGTTTCCACTTGGCCCTAATATGTCTCATAACGCCATTTTCCCATCTTATTACCTCCTAATTACTTGCAGAACTTAAATCCGAACTGACTGTATATAACTTAATGGTTGGGCGGGAGGGGTTTGGGGCTGCGTTTGAACTGTGGCTGGTGTAATCTGAAGTTGATTAAAAATGCAAAAGAAAAAAAATTCAACCAAAACAATCAGACAAACAAACAACAACAACAAAAACAAAAACGTACACACACCAGCACGCGATCTCATTCGCGACCCTATTATCAAGTCGGATGAACCAATGTTGGCACTACTTTAGCTGTATTCCTCGCTCCAGGGGTAACTTCATGCCAATTTTAAATATTCCCACGCAGTCAGCAAAGGTCTTTAGAGGCGTTCAAGAGGAATAGGTAAAATGGAAATTAGCGTCCCAAAGTCCAGACGTATAGTTTTTGAAAACAACATCTCACCACTCAGATCGAAAATGTCAAGTTGAAATTATTGTCAGCTGCGTCGGATTCTACCAAGAGGGAGTATTAAAGTTTCTTTTAAAAGTGCTTTATCCCCTCCCTCAAATTGCAATAACGACACTAACTAGTATTATTAAAAACTGAATCATTGCATAATAAAATTTGAGGGATTTGATTAGCTTAGCGGCCATGGTATATGATCCATTCTACCATGGCCGAGAAATGGTGACTATTAAATTGTCTTCTGGTTGTTTTTGCACAGCGAAATCAGTAAGATCTTGCAATATTTCTTGTGTGCTTTTTTTTCTAATAACACAATTATTCCACTTGCGCTTGTTAGAGATGAGATGATTATAGCCAACTTGGCGCTATGCGCCTCGTTGGCTATCTATCATCTCATATCCAATGCGCGCTCGTGGAATAATTGTTTATTATATAATTTCATTATTATTTATGACCTGTCTTACCCTTCCGATTTTCTTTCTCCCATAAAATAAACTTTCATTTTGTTTTCAGGTACCTCAGCAACAATCAAATTCAACATCTACCGAAAGAGATATTTTCACACCAATCATGGATGTGGACTTTGTAAGTGTGAGAGTTTTCTTTTTCTTTTGTTCCTTGTTTTTTCCCTAAAATCATTTAAGCAGGTGAGCTGCGTAGAATCTAGCACTCTTACTCCCCACTCTTGTTCAATTTTTTGTGGGTCATTAAAAACTCCATGCATTTTTGCGCCAAATCTTTTAAGGTTATCCTGCATGACTTGAAATTGATATATAAAACAATGGTGAATGTATGGAAATGATAGGAAGATGGTATGATAAGTTATCGGCGCGAGTGGATTGAATTAAACATGGTGTGAACACCTGGACCAGAACCGCACTTGCGATGCCCAGTATTATTCTTTTATTTCAAGGGAATCACCTTAAGGGTAAACAGATCGCTCGGCAAAAGTTGCAGCGTAAGGTTTAGCACTCGAAAAAGGAATGAAATAAAGATAAAGGAGCTCAAGATTTTCTCACCATTCGATATGTACTCATAATTCTCACAACCTCTGAAAAAGTCCTCATTTTGCAAAGGATTCTGTTTCGTTCGTCCATTTTCTTCAACGCAGCCTTGTTAGTTTTACTATCGTTTGTATTTCTGGATACGAGATAAAGTTTTCTTAATCACATTCTATATTTGACTTATAATTATCAAACATATGACAGGCTCACACAATCTTGGATTCCAGATTTCCTTATTGCGAATAAACATCTGTTGTTTTCTGAGAAACTAACACATTATATGACTCATACTCACTCGGTAAAGAAACCGCGTAACAATGTAATATCTTATAGAGGCATTTTATTTATACAATGTTTGAACAATGCTGTTTAGATTGACAATTATTAATAATAACTACGATATGCTTTTGTTATCCTTGGCAAACAAGTAACCAAGGTCACAGGGGAAAGTGAAAGTGGTAATTTCCCTTAAAATTATAATTAAATCAATTATGTTTTGACTTCTAGCTACAAACTGATCGAGAAACGTCGGAGGCAATAACTGCTGACGTGAAAAATAATTTACTTCAAAAATATCTAATGCACTCAAGATCAGAAGAGAAAATAAGGGAGCGGAATGAGCTCTATAGTCTGAGTTGGTCAGGTCTTGCACAACCTGAAGAACCAATCAGAATTTACTTTCTTATACGGATGTACAAAATACGCACATGTTGTGAGTGTGTGACAGAACGTTTGCAACTCGATGTTCAGGGTAACCTAACGAGAGCATTATAACAAGATTTTTAAAAAGTTGTTTTCTGGGTTTTTAAAAGGCCAATTCCAGTAAGGTAACACAGGGCTTGTTTGATCTGTTCGAATTCTTTAGCTAAAAATCTAATAAAAATGGCCGATAGTTTTAGGGACGAAATGCTAAACAAAGAAGTTTTATAGTTGCTGTTATCTTTCGGAAATGTGAGGTGCCCTTTTTTTAATACTTTTAGCACGGTATTTGACCCCCCTGAATACAAAATGGGTTTGCTTTTCAGCGTTGCAAAAATTTGAAGTGAACTTTTGCTTAAATCATAGCCCTAGTATTTTTTTTTTACAATTATATCCTAATTTTAGAGGCTTGAAAAATCTTTGCGAAAAAAATACTCAGCGAAACTAGCCGTTGAGTGGGTGTCCCTGGATGTTTTGCGATGCGGTTTCCATGCAAAACTGAGACTGGTGTATATAAATGATTGTCTTTTATGGGAGGTCAGGTTACAATAACTCGTTACAATAACTCGTTCATTGCGCATGCACGCATTTATGATTTAAAAACGGACAACAGAACAACAGTGGTTATATTTATTTATTTATATATTCATTCATTCATTCATTCATTCATTTATAACAACTTTATTGAGACGAAGAAACAAATTTTAAAAAGGTTACAACAAAGAAGAACCAAATCCCATATTGAAGTTGTACCCCTATTGTAAGATTGTGACTATGGTCGTCATCTGTTCGTTGCTACCATAGTGTAACACAAATCAGATGTGAACAACCTGAAGTTGAATGTAGTTAATACTTTTACTTCATCTTCTGTTTAGGGATTCCGTGTATTTCAAGGTAGAACTAGTATTTACTCCTCTATTTTTCCAAGTCATCTGTGTTGCATGAAGATTCCGTTTTATCTTCTCCAAAATCGCAACATTTTTTTCTAAATAATTTCCCACCCCCTATAGAAAATGTGTACACGACTTTTTGCTTTAGACAACTAGTGAAGAAATGGTAGATTAATTTCACCATATAATGAACAGTCTACAACCCAAATTAAAGATTGAAATCAATAAAACGGAAACAACACCCAATGGCCTCTCGCTGTCACAACTCGAATTCAAAATTACCACATCCAAAAATAGCGAAAGGTCTTTTCTAATTTTACGAGGAAAAAAAAGAACAGCTAAAAACGCGTTATTTGTTCACCATCAATCAGCTATACCCAAGAAATCAATGATCACTTTCATTCGCAATGTGCGGAAACGTATCGGGGATAGTTAACGTTGCTCCTCACTGATAACAACAACAAAGCAGCAAAACTTATTCGATGACATCCTCTGCCGTCTGAACGGATATCCAGAGAACGCATACACCAAACAAAGCGTCCCCAGAGCCATGAAAAAGACTCTCGACCCACCAACACAGCATGGTCATACCTCAAGATTCCGTACATCTCAAAACGGCTAAACCACGGATCACTAATCCTTTTTTAGAAAAAAAAAAAGCGGTATGTGTTGTGTACAGATTACACACCCTCAGACGAGCTTTCTCCCACAACACCACGGAAAGTACATGCACCAGAGACAAGTGCCCCATTTCTAAAACCAACTTGTACTAATGAAGAAACGTCGTCTACGAAATCACATGTAACAACTGCAATCAACAATACATCGGTAGCACTACACGTTTCATCAAGTATCGTATAAGAGAACACCTCAATAACGAAAATTCCACCGTGAAGAAACACATCTCTATATGATAAAACAAAGACTATAGTGGCATTGAAATCAATACCATTGTGCAAGAAAACGACCCCGAAAATCTAAGCCTATTCGAAGTACTTTCCATCAGAAAGTACAAACCTACCCTCAACTCCCGAGAAGAATACAGCGAATTCACGGACCTTTTGTTTAAATGACTATTTTAGTACATCTGGAAAGACTCTTTGTTCTGTGACACTCGTACTTTATTTTATTCATATTTGTATTTATACCTCTCATACATTTTATATACTTTGCCCCATTACTACACTTTCCACACATTTTACTTCACATTAATTTCTGTATAAGCTGTAGGCCGAATATTTTCTAAACCCTGGTGATGCCGGATTTTAACAGTAGTTAAAGGCCTCGTTCGAAATTCAATATGGTTATTTTCATAATTCTACTGAAGGATAACATGCGAAGACATTTTCCAGTTGCACCACTTTTTTCTTTACTTTTTATTTTTTTTAGTGAGATGTCGTTCTTCGTCATTTCAATTTTTTTTTTTCTTGGAAAGCTGATTTAATTGTAACTATCTCCTCAATCTTACTCTGCGTGAATTCAAGGCTTTCACGTAGCTTCCTTGTAGTTACCCTGCCAGGTTTTCTTCTTGTTAAACAGGAATTTGGCATTTGGTTCGATTCTCACTAATGTCTCCCATATGGCTGCAAGTTCAGGATCTTGTCTGTGTTTGTTGGTCGATTCCTTTACTTCCTCCTGTAAATCCCGCTGCTTTTTGGCAAGCCGGCGAAACCTTCCTTCGGCCATGGCAAAATCAATATGTAAATCACTTCAAGTTCATAACGGTTTTAGAATACAAATTTGGTGCACCGCGAAACTATAAAAAAAAATTAAAAACAAAAGCTCACAGCACACATACAATAAATGCCGATTGAATACAAAAAATAAGACATACAAGGCATTAAAAAAAAACGGAAAATTACAACGCTGCATAATTTTGTATTGTTTCTTTGGAGAAGTCATTTCAAAAACTTGTGCTTCGGGTTTCATCAGGTTTCCAAACGCGATTGGAAACCTGCTGAAACCCTCGCACTCGTTTTTAAAATAGTACTTCAAACTCCGAAAAATAGAAACGACATAAATTTACATCCCTACAGATTTCACCTATATCATGGCCGCCAAGGGTAAGAATAGTCTAAAGCAAGCGACACACTTGGCGATTTTATACGCCGATCGCGGCGAATTTGATCGCCAGCGAAAATCGCAAGTGATTTTCGCCACCGATTGATGTGGACACACGTAGCGATTTTTTTTTTTCGCCGTTCGCAGCGATGTGGCAGTTTTGAAAACTCATGTGATAAAATCGTCCAGCCTTAAGGGTTAGCTTTACTGGCGATTCGCAGCAATAAACGTAAAAAATCGCAGGAACGCCAAGTGTGTCGCTGGCTTTGAGAAACAAAAAACAAAAAGGAAAACCAATTTTTTTTAATTTAACAGGAGCTTGTGGGCTTCAACTACAGCTCAGTTGCAAAATAATACGAAAGCAAGCTGACTTAAGTACTACTTACTTGATATTGTTTTGATCGTTGCCGATGAAAACTTAAGAGGGAATGTCTACAAAGACCGATCGAAATCATAAATAAGTGGCACTTGATGAAAAATCAACTCTGCATATTCCGTCCAGAGATACCCCATGGTAGTTTTAAAAACGTAGTGGTTTTTTTTTTCCTGAAATATATTTTTAAACCGGAAAAAAAAAAAATAAAAAAAAAAGTGACGGTCCCTGGTGGTTTGAAAAACACCCGAAATAAACATGGTTCACACCTCGTAAACTTCGTTCTGTTCAATTCGCATTAAAGAAAACCCAGTTTTTTTCTTGAAAGTTTGCTTTTAGAGTGTTTATTAAGTATTTGAGTTCAAAATTACTCCAGCGGACGAATTTTTCTGGTCGTGAGGAGCCACAAAAAGTCTCAAAAATTCGCTCACTCCAAAGGCCTTAATTTGGCGCATTTTTTTAATAGAGAATTTCGCGATCAGGTAAAACACTAAAACTTTTCAAATGTAGAATTATAGATTAAGGAAGTATCGCTCTAAAACAAGGTTTAAAAAATAGCTTCGGACTTTTTACCAGCACCAAGCCTTGGCGCTCTCAAAATCACGAAATTGCAATATCAACGTGTAAACAAACTGCACATGACTGCAACCAAACTAAGAGAAACTATTGCAATTTCATGTAGTTTCTCTCGGCATTCGGCTGTAAACCACCAGTGAAAGGTCATGCTTCGCTAACTGCAATAAGGTATTGTCTCTAAATAAGATATTTGGTTGTGTTTGTCTCCTGTCATTATTATATAGCCATCTTGATGTGTGAAGTCAACAAGATAAATTATCATCGCTCATTGCGACTGGAAACGACAATCAACTCAAATGACTTACCATCGGACCACTTGTTTTCTTCTTGAAGATCCTTTAAAATCGAGATGAGTTTGCTTTTCTTTGAATCTCGAAAGGATTTTTTTTTTTTTGTTTCGAAATGTCGTTACTGGGCCATTCGCAGGATTTCAAAAACCATAATTACTTGAAGGGAAAGCGCACATCATATACTGTATTAATTCGACTCTGTTTATCTCATAAGTTATGCAATAAAATGTCACGCCTTTTTTAATTCACATGAAGTTAGGTTTGACTATGTTGCGCAAAAAACTCACGGGAAACGTGTGTCCTGACATGCTGAAAACGAAAAACAAATTAAAGACAATAAAATCTTTACCAACGTGTGGACAGGATGGATGATTTATACCCGAAGTTTTTATCATCTATACACACCAAAAGGAGCCACAATGCACGCTTTGATAAAATATGATAGTTTTTGCATTTTAATGAGGGGAAACCTAGGGGAACACTTTTCTTGTTAGAACCACTAAGCATTAACGCCTTAGTTTTCACCTTCATGCAAAAGTCACTACGGTCTCATCCCTGACTGTTCTCTTGAGGATGAGACAAAACAATGTTATCAGGCAGAAAAAAAAATCACTCCTCACTGCTGACATGCGCTTCCTTGACAAAGAGAATGCCGTTTGTCGAAGTATGGCTTTTTCCATGGAATTCTTCTAGTTTAGAAATCAATGCCAAAGGAAGTACAAATTTCCTAATGGTAAATGAAAAATGAGGGCTGAGGGTGAGGGGAAAGGGGGGGGGGGGGGATGAGCGCGTGCTCGTTTTCCGGAACAATGGCATGTAATGGAGCCGTCCCCGTATGTTGCGACCGCGTTATCGGCTTTTGGTTCATCATCCACCAGTGCTTTCTTCGAGGCAAGGTGCAAGAAGCAGGGGCACCCGACGGATCGTTTCGGTAAATTATCTGTTCGGAAGGCCCTTAATCCCCTACAATTTTCTAAAGGGAATTTTCACCACGAACTTTCTTCATATGGGAAAATTAAGGCCTAGTGACGTGTTTTCGGATTGTTAAAAATGTTGTTTCGGGTACCGAAGAAAGGTCAGCTAAGAATTTCGGAAGAGAAAATAAGACCTAAGGTTTTTCGGGAAATGGACAGAAATGTCTTTGTAATTTCGAAAAGATCCAAGTTCCCCTAGAATGACCGAACAGATAAAAATATTTTAGCGCTACCTAAAATAAACCTATAGAGCTTTTAAAATGTTTGCCTTTGTTTGCTTCACAGTCAATGCAAACTCCTCTTTAAGTTCGTGAAGCACATTAACGATGTGCTGCGAGATCAGAATGTCTATCAATAGGGAGCCGGCGACGCACCGTGTCTGATGAACATATTACGCGGCACCAACAAAGTTCGTCCGCTCGCATTTTCCGATGAGCGTTTCAGCTGAGACCTAATAGGGCTGACGTCTGTAGATGCTAAGTATGAATTTAGTACGTCTAAAGGCCTAAATGTAGCTCCTGGTGTAATATAATAAAGTTAGTTTATCTTCTGAATCTGAACTGTGCAAAAGGACAAGCCAAAAGGGCTTTTTTTTTTTTTTTTGGCCGAGCCTTTCACACCTAAATTTTAACTCTTACTATCGTTTCAAACATACTGTGTACTATGAGTATAAACCCCCTCCCTTCTCCCCCCCCCCCCCCCTCCCCACCTCCCATCACCTCGGGCTTCAATGCTTGCAGTTTCTGGCACTGTTATTGGTGTCGTCTCAGTAGCATCCGCAATGGGCGTGCAGTCACAGCATATACCTATGCTATGAAAGACAGATTATAAAGATTGCCGCTAAGCGCACTTATTGATTTATGTAGTGATTAGTTCAAAGTTCAAAACACCAGCGCCAAAAAGGAAAAATACTAGTCACGTTTGGGTTATACTCCCACGCAATCGCTTTTAGGGGAGCAGGTAATACGATGTCCTCTAAAAATGACTGCATGGGATCAGGCTGCGTTTGGATTGCACTGTCTCCAAACTAAATTGGCCCATTGTTCGCAAATCAGTTACAGAGGAAGCAAGCGTAGATCACAAAATTAAGGTGTACTTACCAATTCAAGAGCCCAATGGAAACAGTACACCGGTTTGTCGCAATAAAGCTATGGACTCCGACTTGCCTATCCCACGGTCTGCTTTTCTCACCTTCTCAGTATTGCCGAATGTTAAGAGAACCCTTGCTGATCTCGTCATTGGTTAGCACCTCTGCACCGGCCAATTTCCCACTGAGATGGGATAAGCAGGAGAAATAGCCTACGTTAGACTTTCTCAAAGTCCGTTTTCGTAGGAGTCCAGTCAGGCGCTCGCCTCACGACTCCGTCGCCTTGTTGGTCACTCTTTCGGTGTATAAGAAGACGACTTGTGGCAAGTCCATAATGGTCTACGCAGAAATGTGGCGAAAGGAAGACTCACGCGCACGCTAAGATAAGCTCAACTTCGGCGTAAACATCAGTTATTCGAACACTACTAGTGTTGTCCCGAAACGTGTTTGTCCTGTAGAATTATTTCACGAGGTATGCAATAAGTTTGTTGTTGTCTTAACAGTTTTGCACTAGAGTGGCACCAACTGAGGATTTGAATGGTTTACTAAAACACTTTTTTTCTGCTTGATCACCGTGTCAGATAATTGAAGCATCCGTAAATTTCACAAGCTGATTTCACACGGTCACGACCGAAATTGCCGTCCGAATAATTTCAATTATCGGAAAAATCTTTAAACGCAGCGTAAATACAAAAAACTACAAAGTGTTTTATAATATAGAAGTTTTGTATATTTGGTGATTTTTCCAGCATCATCATTGTATGTCCATCGGGTGCGTGACGATTTTTCAATCAGAACAACGGCGGTGTTTTATAAGACCACAAAAGATCATTGTAACTAAAATAAATTAAACACATTTTTTTAAAAAAAAGTGCTACACATCAGAGAAAATTCACGACTAAACAGAAAACTGAACTTTTTAAGGATCTTGTTAACGAACAATTGATGCATTCGACCCCTTTTTCAGGTACTGTTATCATCAGTGATCACGCAACTCTTTGTCTGTATATCTTTTATCTTGTTAGCTGTTATTTGGGTGGCAAATTTGACACATGCGAAAAGAACGAACGTCATTCTGGTTGAGAAACAGAAAACGTTCTCGTTAAGTCACCATTTTCTTATATCACCTTGTACCAGTATCTGTTCAATTTCCTTTTTTTAAAACATCATTCAAGTTCTAAGTTGTATTAATTATCTTTGGTGAATGCAAAATTCACGCACACGCCATGACCAGCGTGAAATAAACAACCTGAATGAACATTACCGTTCCAGGTGAAATTCAAGAGCCGCGTTAATGCGTGAACAGTCACGTTTGCATGTTCAAATAACTTTAAAGGAACTAGATTCAGACGTCCTAATGTTTGGGTTTTTTTCTATTTTGGCCATTATGAAGTAAAACCAATCACTCCGAAGTAAAGACCGGTAAAGGAAGCCGTTGCGTGGCCGAAAACAAATATAGTCAAAAACAGTCGAAGACGGAAGATTATAAAGTTCGGCGGTTTCTGAGATGACCGTGGAGAGCTTTAAAATTAGATATTTCTGTTAATATTTTCTTTGAGCCGACTGGGTTTTGTTTCCGTCAAAGGGTTTTTGTTGTTGATTTTTTTTTTTTTTAATCGGCATTTGCCAAGTGAAGAAGTCATTAGTCACTGAAGGAGATCAATTATCAACCCTTCGAGCTATGATGGCTTTGTATGGTACATTAAACTAAGAAACTGATATTTAGATGACATCTTCTGGAAGGTGAGCTGAATATGAGCTTTCTGGTGTTTGTTCCATCGTAATATTGAGGAAAACAAGAAAAATATTACAAAAATCGTCGGCGATTTTGACAGAAACATGCTTATTGTTTACAGTTGTTGACAGATAATGTTGCATTTATCGGGATTTTGAGAGCGTTGGTTTAGCACTGATAGAAAGCCCGAAACGGATTTTTAAACCTGGTTTTAGAACGGCATTTCGTCAATCAAGAATTCTAAATTTCAAGTGATTCGGTGTTTTACCGGGTAGGGAAACTCTCTCCTGAAAAAGTGCGCCAAATTGAGAATTTCGACTGAGCCAATTTTAGTAATTTTCAGTCTGATCTTCCTCATGACCTTCAAAACTAAAGCGGAGGTCTATTATCGGCCACAAACGATTAGTAAGCATTTCAACTGCACATTTCCAGGCTTAAAAGGAGGTTTTTTTTATCCACGCGAATTAAACAGAGCGAAGTAGAGTACGGCACACGTCCATTTTGGGTGCTTTTCTAGACACGACTGTGCCCGAACAGATTTTATTCAGTTTTTTCCGGGTTTAAAAAAGAATTCCAAGAAATTAAAACCACCACCTTACTAGAACTACCATAGGGTATCCTTAGTCAATTTATGAAGGACTTTCATTATTTATCATGTGCCACCCCTCGCTCGATGTTAGTAGACATTCCCTCTTAATGCGTTTGCTTTCAGCCATCTTAAGTGAACGACTTAGCGATGCTCCCCATCATATGGTGGTCAGTCCTTAAACAGAGTGATTGAATTCGATACTGCATCAGTGCTTCCTTTTTAATATCCGTGCAGATTGAGCTCTGTGAAGCTACCATACCACAATTGGACAAAAAAAGGGTTCAAGTAAACAATAACCGGATTTGACACTAATGAAACGCTTACGGCTACAGCTATCTTTGATTGATCGCACAAAGTTTCGTGGCTGTCCGATGACGGTAATTACCCACAGCAAGTCAGAAGAAGATTAAAATTATAATATTTTTTTTTTGCCACGAAATTTAATGCTTGTTCAAAGAAGACTCGTTCCCTCCGTTCACCCCTCCCCCCAACCCCCGGTGACACTGTGCTCTACATTAAAATTCAGTATTTGAAACGGCTCTATTAATAAAAGACCAATCGACTCTAAATCGGACCCATCTTGGGTTGAATGAAAATGGATCTACCAGTCGAAGTCGGTATGGTTGTAATGATTGGGGCCATTTTGTGTTGTGACAAAATAGTTCTGTTCTTCGATGTCAAAACAGCTCCATTAATAGGAGCAGAGACGGCTCTACATTAGTATAGATCCAGCTAAGCTTGAACGGGAATCAGTGGCTCTAGTGATAAGAACCTATACGCACCATGTGGCGATCATGAAATATTTTCCACTCTGGGCGAAATCGGCTTATTGGCGGGGCTGAAACGGTTTTTTATTGGGGTAGATCTGGACCAAATTGACAAAATGAACCCACGAATTTGAAGAGTCCAAATCAGCTTCAGGTGCCATAGCGCTGAGTCGGCACTTTGGGGCTGAAATGGATCTTTTGAAAGAACGGTGTATGTTTTAGTTTGATTTTATTTCCTTATTTTGAGCCGGGAGGGGGTGTCGATGCACCCAAGACGACCTTAAACGGTTGAAGAACTATTTGCACATGAAGTGAAAGGCTAGCTCGTCCAGGATAACTCTGGCTAGGGTGGGTAGCCGAGACCACAAGCCCTTATTGATAACATCAACAAAACAGGCAAACACTATACAAACTGACTAATTTTACTAATAGGCTAACGGAATTTTCACTTACAATAGACGAATCGAAAAGCAGCAATCATTTTTTTTGCAGCCTTTACAGCCAATAACATCACGTCTTAACTGATAAACGACTATTAACCTCTCGCCTTCAATCAGGTCAATGACCAAAATCACTAATACCATCTATTGAAGCTCCACAATTTACTTGAACCTAGTAACGACTTTCAGTTAGGTTGTGAAAACGTCAGCCAATGTAATCGCAAACAGTCCTTCTCGTAATATATCAAACACGAGGAAGAGTGTTTCATCAGATATCCAAACACTGAGAAGTAGGTCGTAAAAACGAGGCGCAGCCGAGTTTTTTCAAACGACTTTGAGGTGTTTGGATATCTGATTAAACACACTTTCGAGTGTTTGATATGGCTTCTCAAATGATCAATAATTCTTGGAGAAATTCAAGGCTAAAGTTGGCAAAATTTTATGGTAATTAGGATCACATATCCAAACCACGGTCACGGTAGTGATTTTCTTTGTTTTCTCTTGATGAATTATTGATGAGTTTGAGAACGAATGATCAAAACTTACGTCCTTATGGCATGAATCTTGGGTTGGAAGATGGCTGAACAGACGTGTCCGTAAGAGCTCCGCACTTGTTAGCTGATTGTAAACTAAATGTTGCCCGTCTATGGATGATATTGCTCTCACTCTAAAGCTACCAACGAAATCTGTTACTCCGTCAAAAACGTACATTAACCCAACGAAGTGATTCTAGCGGGTCGGAATCAAGCTCTCCGTTAGATGAGCGACTCAAGAACTCGACGCACGCTGAACACGAAGGCGAAGTCCAAGAAGTTTTGGAAGGAGCGCCCGAATCACCGCTTGCCGTAGATATGTCGGAGAAGTGGACAGAGAAGCTCGACGAAATACTAGTTAAGCTGAATAAGCTAGATAGCATTGAAACCACCTTAAACAATCTTTGTGCAAAGATGACTATAGTGGAAAGCGACGTATCGAAACTGAAAGATGGCGCACGTGTTACTAAGAAGAATCTGAAGGAGATGGATGACGGTTTACAATGGATGAATACAGAATTGGAAGGCTTAAAATTGCAAATAAAGTTTCTCGAAACAGCTAAAGAAGACCTGCATACGCAGCAACTCTATGCAGAAGCCTACAGTCGTAGAGAAAATTTGAAATTCTTTGGTCTGGCTGAAAGGGAAACAAAGAGTAATCAAGAAGGCAGCGAAACGATTAACACACGTAACATTTTATTTGAATTTCTGGAGAATGGCCTTGGACTTGAAAACCCAGAAAAGAAGATAGAATTGCAGAGAGTACATCGTCTGGGGAAACCTACCGCTGGAAAGGCAAGACCGATTATAGCAAGATTTCTCCGCTACCAGGATCGCGAGATGGTATTGAGAGCTTCTTTTCACCTGCAAGATTCCGAGATTAAAGTTCTGGAAGATTATCCTCAGGAGATTATTGAGCGCCGACGTAAACAAATCAAGAAGTTAAAGGAGGCCAAAAAGAACGGTATGAAGGCATCTTTTAGCAAAGCAGAACCGGATAAGCTCTATATAAATGGTAAATTTGTCCCAATGTAAATTTCCGTTTGGCTAGAGAATGCGCTTTTGATTGCGCTCTGTCGGTTGCGATTTCTAATGTTTACATGAAATGATTTGGCGGGCCTAAAGTGTTTCAATTGGAATAAGGGGCTAACAAGTTCGACGGAGTTCTGAATGTTGGATGGAGTTTATATTATTCCATCTTGCATTCTTAGAGAGGAGTAATGTGTGTGTTCCTTTATATGTCATTTGCGGTTGTATTTTAGTCAGTCTTAGTTTAGTGGGATGTTTGTTTGCAAAGTTCACACTGTTGAGTATTAAGCGAAGAATGATTTCTTTTGTATTTACTTCAAAACAATCAGGAATATATTTTTTACGGAAGTTCGTAAGTCCTTCAACCCTCAGCTGTTTATTCGGAATTTCAGTTCTTATATATGGAATTCATTGTTTACGCAGGTAGAACATGTCAGCTACTTTAAAAATAATGCCTCTGAATGTAGGGGGATTAGCAACTTCAAAAAAAGACGTACAATTTTCACCTGGTGTCGCAGAAAGAGCGCAGATGTGATTTTTTTACAAGAAACGCACTCAAACAAAACAACAGAAATACAATGGAAAAATGAATGGGGCAGAAAAATGCTTTTTTCACACGGTAGCCCAAATTCATGTGGAACTGCAATACTGATCAACAACAAGGCAAATTGTTCAGTACTTCACACAATTCCCGATCCCCTCTGGCGTTTTATTATTTCTAAAATCAAAGTTGACGACAAAGTGTATGTACTCGTCAATATTTATGCACCAAACAAAGATAAAGAATCTGTCCAATTCTTCAGGAAGTTGCATACTTTGCTTCAAATTGAAAACTTAGATTCTGAGGAGAATATAATTTTAGGTGGAGATTTTAACTGCCCTTTAAACCCAAATCTAGATAAACGAGGTGGAATAATGATAACAAGGAAATCGGTTGTGAATAG
Organism: Pavona decussata; assembly: GCF_977016875.1. Classification (NCBI taxonomy): domain Eukaryota; kingdom Metazoa; phylum Cnidaria; class Anthozoa; order Scleractinia; family Agariciidae; genus Pavona; species Pavona decussata. The sequence goes on along the minus strand of NW_028145607.1, from coordinate 885,466 downwards.
CATAGAATGTGTGCAAAATAAATTGGATTTGGTTGATATCTGGAGAGTCAAAAATCCTGAAACAAGAAGCTATACTTGGAGTCAAAAATCACCTACTATATTATGTCGTCTGGATTTTTGGCTTATTTCTAATAATCTGTGTGATTTCGTCAATTCTACGGACATTATCCCTGCGATAAGAACGGACCATGCGGCAATTAGTTTAATCCTCGGTGAAATTGGAGAGGCAAAAGGACCTTGCATGTGGAAAATGAACGTTTCTCTCTTAGATGATGAGGAATATTTAAATTATCTGAGTGTTAATATTTCTAAATGGAAATTGGAGGGGGAACAAGAGTTATCGGACAAACGCACATTATGGGATTGGATTAAATACAATATCAGAAAGCATGCTATTAAGTACTCTAAAGAAAAAACTAAACAGAGAAATGATGTAGAAAAGATAATTCAAGAGGAATACAAAGAAGTAACCAGACGGTTTGAAAATGACCCAAATGATTTAAACAAATCTCGTTTAAATGAAGTCAAAGAGAAGCTGGAATTATTTTATGAAGAGAAAACGAATGGAATTATTGTACGTGCAAGGGCTCGCTGGCATGAGCATGGAGAAAGAAGCACTAAGTACTTTTTGAATTTGGAAAAGAGAAATCATGTGAAGAAACATATCAGAAAGCTGTTAATAAGTGACGCTATAACAACTGATCCTTACCGGATACTCTCCGAACAAAAGGATTTTTATTACAACTTGTACAAATCAAAAGCGACAGATACGTAATTGCTTCTAGACTTAAAAATGTCCTGCCTAATATTATACACTGTAATCAATCCGGTTACGTTAAAGATCGCTATATCGGTGAAACGGTAAGGTCAATTCTTGATATTATGGATTTTACAGAAAAAGAAAATATACCTGGTCTGATGATATTTATTGATTTTCGAAAAGCTTTTGATACTTTAGAGTGGAACTTTCTGTTTAACTGTCTGGATGCCTTCAATTTTGGCCCTGAATTTAAGCGTTGGATAAAAACTTTTTATAAGAATATTCAAAGCTGTGTGATAAATAATGGCTTGTCATCAGAATACTTTAACCTTTCAAGAGGAGTCAGGCAGGGTGACCCTTTGTCTCCTTATCTGTTTCTTTTAGCTGTTGGACCTTTGGCAATTTCCGTCAGAGAAAATGTTGAAATAAAGGGAATTGTAATTAAACAACAAGAGACCAAATTATTACAGTATGCTGATGATACAACTGCGGTTCTCGCTGACATAGAGTCGGCCCACATACTCTTTCAGTTGCTAGAGAATTTTAAAAATATATCAGGTTTAAAGGTCAATAGCTCAAAGACAGAGGGAATGTGGCTGGGATCGCTGAAAGGAATAAGCAAGAAATACGAATAAACAATAAACCAGTTTTCTATAAAAGGTACTTCAATAATGGGATACGAACTGTGGGCGACTTACGCTTTGATCTTAATAATATCGACTCTTATGAATTACAGGCAAAATACATAGAGAAGACGAATTTTCTGGAATGGACTGGTCTACGCCACTCCATACCGCTCAATTTAAGAAATGCTAATTATAAACCGGATCCCATAGTCCTAAATCCATCCTTCAAAACTGACAGTGGTCTTTTCGATGTAACTAAAAAGAAATCTAAAGATTACTATTCCCTTTTTGTCCGTAAAAAGGCACGCTCCCCTAATCATGCGCAAAAACTAAAGTGTGAATTTAATTTATCTGATGAGGCGTTGAGAAAAGCTTTCTGTCTTCCCCATTCAGTTGCTTTTGAGCCATACGTTCAGGCCTTTCAGTTTAAGGTATTAAACTCTATACTTTACACTAATTCAAAATTACATAAAATCGGCTATATTTCAGACAATCTGTGCTCTTTTTGCAAACGGGAATCAGAAACTATACAGCATCTCTTTTATAATTGTTCTTACTCAATTACTTTTTGGAAAGACTTTGAATTATATTACTTATCCCTGACAAAACAACAAATACATCTTGAGCTGAGAGATATTTTAATCGGTGTTCTAACACCAGAATGCCCCTTACTAAATTATTACCTGTTACTTATAGGAAAAATTTATTTATGGGGGTGTAGAAGAAATAACGAACTTCCGAATATAGGTGGTTACAAATTTAAAGTATCGTTAAAGTATGACACAGAGAAATTTATTTGTACGAAAAATAACACATTAGACATATTTAAAAAGAAATGGACAATACTTAGACCTATTTAATATATATACATGACTTGTACGGGTGTGACTTTCAATTTTTTGTGAGTGAGTGCATGAGTGCTGTGAGGGAGTGTTGTGAATGGTGTGTTAGCGGGCCAGCGAGTGAGTAAGCTAATTGTAATATTGTACAAAGTGTAAGTGCGTAAGTACTGTCTAGTTTATTATTGTATGTAACTGTGTGTTTTCTTGCAAATAAAAATTAAAAAAAAAAAAAAGAATCTTGGGTTGAGGCCATTTATGGAATTGTTAAAATTGTTTACAAGGTCGTGGTAATTAACGCTCCTGGTAAAGCTTCAAATTCGTCTTTTAATACTTAACAACTCACTAGAAACGGTCATAAACGAGAAAAAAAAATTACAGAATTAATAAACGCGAACTTAAAAACTTAAGGAAAACCGAATGTACAACAAATCGTATAGAAAACACGCAAAAATTCATAAGCGAAAATATAGCTACTTACAAGATCTTTACGGCAACTCTGAGACTACAACAACTGATTTACAAAGGCGAAATACAAAACTTTACAAAAATTTTAACCAAATAAAAAATGCCTTAAGAACTTATGAAATTAAAAACAAACGATTACGTAACGCGACGCCAACAACAAAAAAAGTAAGCATAAGTTACAATAAGCTAAAGTGAACGTGATGACAAATTAACTCAACGATAAATGAACAGAAAAATCTCTTTCTCGTGGTTACAGTCCTCCAATGTTTGAAAAGCTTATTATAATTTAATTTCTGTCATTTAAATATGTTATCTTTTTTTAGAGGTGACTAGGAACGAGCTGCTGTTGGCTTTTCGGAAGTGCTAATCGGCCTTTGCTTTTGACACTTTTAACAACATTTTCAGCCACATACGCTCTCACTCTGCCGAAATATATCTCATAAAATAATGCCATCTGTCCAACTTATTATCTCCTAATTATTTGCAGAACCTAATTAAGTGACGAGCGAAACCGTAACTGCCTATGTTTAACGAAATGTTTTTTCTTTTTCCCTGTTGTTCGGCTGTTTACAAGGTCCTGGTAATTAACACTCCTAATACAGCTTGAAATTCGTATTTTAATACTTTACAATTCACCAGAAACAAACATTAACGAAAAGAAAATACAGAATCAATATACGCGAACTTAAGAAAAACCGAATGAAAACAAATCGAAAGAAAATTCAGAGTCAAAAATATACTACTTCCAAGATCTGCACGGCAACTCCGGGATCACAACAACTGATTTACAAAGACGAAATACAAACATTGATAAAAATTTTAACCGAAAGAGAAAGGCCTAATGAACATGAAATTAACAACAAACGATTAGGTAACGCCACACCAACAACAAAAAAGCGTAGATTACAAAAAGCTAAAGTGAACGTGATCAGACAAATTAACACAACGATAAATGAACAGAAAAATCTTATTCTCATGGTTACAATCCTCCAATGTTTAAAAAGCTTATCATAATTTAACTTCTGTCATTGAAATATGTTATCTGTTTTAAGAGGTGACTTGCAACGAGCTGCTGTTGGCTTTTCGTAAGTGCTAATCGGCTTTTGCTTTTGACACTTTTAACAACATTTTCAGCCACATACACTTTCACTCTGCCACAATATATCTCATAAAATAATGCCATCTGTCCAACTTATTATCTCCTAATTATTTGCAGAACCTAATTAAGTGACGAGCTAAACCATAACTGCCTATATATTACGAAGTCAGGTTTTTTTATTTTTGTTTTGGCTGGGTTGATGCGTTGCAATTGTGGCTTGTGTAATCCCAAATTGATAAAAAATACAAAAGCAACCAAAAATCAAACAAACAAACAAACAACAAAACAAAACAACTTACCAGCACGGGATCTCATTCGCGACCCTATTATCAAGTCTGATAAACCAAGGTTGCCCCTACTTCAGCCGGCATTCCTCGCTCCAGTGATAACTTCATGCCTTTTCAGAACTGTTACAGATTCCCTCACTCCGAATTAATATCCGAAAAATTTTGTTGTTCCTATTTTTGGACTGTATTTCTGGAATGACATTCCTCAAAATGTTTCAACAAAACCTTACAAGAAATCATTTAAGAAAGTTCTTTTGAAATTCTACTTTTCCCAATATTAAGTTTGACTTTCTATAATTATTTTGTTCCGTTGCACTCACTAATAAAATTGTTCCGTGTCTATGCATGTGATTTTATGTTCTATTACGTGTATTATATTATCTCTTCCTTGATCCTTGATTTTTTCATCTTTAGGGTCAAGTATTAATCCTTCTATTTTTGGCCGTTTCTCCGTTATTTTATTACTTTTATTCTCATAATATATATTGTGGAGATGACTGGAGAAGATAAATGAATAAATAAATAAATAAATAAATAAATAAATGAATAAATGAATAAATGAATAAATGAATGAATAAATAAATAAATAAATAAATAAATAATCTTCCTGCCACTTACTGTTCACGTGCAGTCACCAAAGGTCTTTAGAGGCGTTCGAGAGGAATAAGTGAAATAAAAATTAGTGTCTCAAACTCCCGACGTGTATTTTATGAGAACGTCATTTACTACCTAGATTTAAAATGTCAGCTTTCAGCTTTGTTGGATTTTACCAAGAGAGAGTAACGAAGTTTCTACAAAAGTGCTTCATCCCCTCCCCCTAAATTGCAATAACGACACTAACTGGTAATATCTTTTCGTTAATATTCATAACCTTTCTTACGCTTCTGATTTTCTCTCTCCCATAAAATAAAATTTCATTTTATTTGCAGGGACCTCAGCAACAACCTAATTGAACATCTACCAGAACATGTGTTTTCACGCACATCCGTATCGCGTTTGTAAGTATCAGAGACATTTTTCCCTGTTGTTCATAATTGATTTCACAGCAGTCAATCGACTTGGTGACCCACAGGCAGCCCAAGCTCACTATCAGAGAACCGTTGAGTTATAAGGATTTGTATGGGAATACAACGGATTTGTGTAAAATGGTAGAAAATAACAGTGTTTTGTCAATAAAATCAACTAACCCTGTTTTTTCTTGTATTCTTTGTCATTTACCAGCTTTTCAAGCCGATTCGGAGCGATTTCGGCGAGTTAGCGTCATTCGGGTTTCTACTGTTAAGTGTAACGAAAGGCCAAACAGTATTTCAGCCATGTCCGAAACACGAAACGGAATAAATCCGTTGAAATCATCCCTGGTGTCCCAATTCCCTCATAGATCAAAGCAGAGGTAAATAGCTTTCCTTCCATCGCATTTCCGTCTCGATTGAAGCCGTAACACGTTTGCTAGAAAGATTTTCTTTCAAGTCGGCTCGCTTCTGAAATTTCGAAAGACCCGCGGCCAGAACGCCAAGGACACATTAACCGCTCGGACAGCACGCTGGGTAACAAAAGTTCCTTGGCACGGGGGAAACTGCGGCCAGTTGTCCACAGGCAAACAGATTTGTTCCCGGGGTCCCCTCGTGTCCTTTTTGTCAAGACCGTCGATAAACCATTGTCTCCATCGACCAATCAAAATTAACTTTTGTACTACCTCAGGAGGTTGTCCTTTTACCAGGAAATTTGAAAATACCAGTTTCTTTAACTGTGATTACGACGACGTCGTCAACAAAAACGGAATTTAAAAATTACACTCGCGTTTTCAGAATAAATTTGCGATGTAATTTCTACTCATTTAGTTTGTGTAATATGGCCGAACTATCCAGGAGCTAACGTCGTAAGGGCGACTTTAAAGTTCCGAAAGAGAAAGGAAAATAAATCATCATCGTTCTCCATAAAACGTTGAATGTGGTGATTGCACGTCCGTAATTGTTTGCAGAGGACGACAAACAAATGTACCGAAGCTTATAACGCACGTGCTGAGCCAGTGGTTTACTAATTAAAACTATTATTTTCTGAATTTCTTTGTTGCGGTCGTCGTCGTCTTTGCAGGTCTTACTGACAACGAGAACCGGCATGACCTGAAAGTATTAGTTTATTTCATTTGTGCGGCTAGCTCACGGTTATTTTAGCTTGCAAGTTAACTTCTACAGAAACGGCGGACTCAATAATCCAGCAGCCCAAGAAATTCCGTGCTCTGAACCTTCTTAAACGAACAACACGTGCGAGCTATCGTAACTATCGCGAGTTGAAAAACAATAAATTTGTTAAATGGATTATTGAGTCCGCCGTTTCATTTAACTTGCAACCCCGTGCCAAGGAACTTTTGTTACCCAGCGTGCTGTCCGAGCGTTTAATGTGTCCATGGCGTTCTGGCCGCGGGTCTTTCGAAATTTCAGAAGCGAGCCGACTTGAAAGAAAATCTTTCTAGCAAACGTGATACGGCTTCAATCGAGTCGGAAATGCGATGGAAGGAAAGCTATTTACCTCTGCTTTGATCCTATGAAGGAATTGGGACACCATGGATGATTTCAACGGATTTATTCCGTTTCGTGTTTCGGACATGGCTGAAATACTGTTTGGCCTTTCGTTACACTTAACAGTAGAAACCCGAATGACGCTAACTCGCCGTAATCGCTCCGAATCGGCTTGAAAAGCTGGTAAATGACAAAGAATACAAGAAAAAACAGAGTAAGTTGACTTTATTGACAAAACACTGTTATTTTCTACCATTTTACACAAATCCGTTGTATTCCCATACAAATCCTTATAATTCAACGGTTCTCTGATAGTGAGCTTGGGCTGCCTGTGGGTGACCTTTGTAGAATTAATCACTCTTACACACCTTTCTGGTGCCATTTTTTTTTCTGTGGGACATTCCTGGAATTGCTTCGATTGCCCATCCATCCTCATGATCAACGGGAAGAGAGTAGACTTAAAAGTGTCACAAATTTTATCATTTGTTACGATATAATTTATTTAATTCCAGGTGCATCTCATTCATGCCTTCCTTTTGTAAAACGTTTTACAAAAAATATATTATCTGTTCGCATTGATACTATAAATAAGCAATCTTTGCGAAAGAGAATATGAATGTCCCTGCGTACCAAATTGCACAACAAGTGAGAATGTTTTGATAAACACTGCAAGCTAGTTTTAATGAAATCATCCCCGAGTCAGTGATACACCAATGAGATCTTTTACTAAACGTTTTGTAACACTTACCACAATGTACACGATGTAACCCAAGGAGGGGGAGACAATGTCATCGATTTATCAAACAAATAATATATTCAGTTCAATTTCATCAAATAAAGAGTATGACTATCTCTCGTGGGTCGTGGGTCGTGGGTAGAGGTCGTGGGCCGTGGGTAAATGTCGTGGGTAAAAAAAATATTAGCGGAGCTCTCGCGCGCGCCGCAGGCGCGCGCAGCGGAGCCCCATAGCTAAGAGAATTTGGTAACCCGTGAATGCGAGAAATTTTGGTTTGGTTATGACGTCACTGTCCGTCCGGCGTACGTCCGTCCGTACGTCCTTCCGCCCTCTATGTAAGCCATTGTGAAATGCCACAGTCAACCTGTGTGGCAATCCGCGTTTTTCTTGTATTTCGGCGAGAAGTTGCATCGCCAACTGCGTTTTAGAAAACGAAAAGCAAAACATAATTTTAAAGACGACAAAATACAAAGTCAATTTATGTGACCGACAGCGGGAGAAACAGCAAGACGTCTAGCCGTGGAGAAAACAAATTGACTGGCACGTCATCAGAATCTTGAATTGAAACCATTTTACTCCGATCCGGCGCTACGAAACGTTGGACTTTTCCCCCAGAAGTGAAACGTTTCGTTCACTTAACGTTGTAAAACAAACGACAAAAATCAACAATGGAATAAAAAGACTGATTATTCTCAGAAGAGGCGAGTACATGTGATTTTGTTGACAAAACTTTGCTGGATTGCTATCGTGCAAGATCTTGTTTTCTTGCAGTGTTCACACGCCGTGTAATTTAAACTTGTGCTTAATATTGCTAACCTCAGAGCAGTCTTTTGAGCTCATTTCTTTTTTCGGTCCATGTTCAAAATTTCCCTTGGAGTTTTATTTTTTAATCTCCTCAGATCTCCTCCAAATTTTACCTTTCAACAGCGGGAGAAAGAGTAAGACTACGCGCGGCGGGAATTTACATGAAGGGGGCATTGATCATAAACAGCAGGCGCCGTGAGTCTTGAAGGGGCAACCCTAAAAACTGGAACGGTGCAAAAGGCAGGAAATCACCCCAAATCCAAGAACACGGAACGGGTAAGGGTTAGGTTCAAGGTTACAGCTTATTTGGGGGTGATTTCCGCCGTTCCATGCTTTAGGATTTGTAGTGATTTTCCACCATTCCGCCGTTCCACCGTTCCTGCTTTTAGCGTCGCCGATCGTGAAGTGAATCATTTTACTCCGATCAAGTTGGATTTTTCCTCTTCATTCTTGAAGTGAAAAGTTTCGCTCACTTAACGCTGTAAAACGAACGAAAAAATCAACAATGGAATAAAAGGACTGGCTATTCTCAGAAGAGGCAAGTACATGTATATTCTTGTTATTTTGTAGACCAAACTTTGCTCGTTTGCGGCTGTTTTGCAATAAATTGATTACTTGCTGTGTTGATACGCAGTTAATACTGCTAACTTCAGAGTTGTCCTTTTAGCTCATTTTTTTTCGGTTCATGTTCATTAGTTCGATCCCTTGGCGTTTTATTTTCTAATCTGGTCCAATTTTGCTTTCCAACAGCGGAAAAAAGAGCAAGGCGAATAGCGGCGAAAAAAGACTGTTCTAGAGGCGGCACATTATAAACAGCGGATCTGATCAGTCCTCGAAGAAACGTTGGATTTTTCCTCTTGAAGTGAAACTTTTTGCTCATTTAACGTTGTAAAACGAACGAAAAAATCAGCAATGGAATAAAAGGACTGGTTATTTCCAAAGAGGCGAGTATATTCAAGCTTAAGTCTTATATGTGATTTTGTTGACAAAACTTTGCTGTCGACTTTTGCAAGTTATTTTTTTGCAGTGTTCACACTGCAACATGTTTAACTTAAGCTACTGCTAACTTCAGAAAAGTCTCTTGAGCTCATTTTTCGGTCCATGTTCGTTATTTCCCCTGGAGTTTTATTTCTAATCTCATTCCTTTTTGCTTCATGTAAGGAAATTTGATTCTCAGGTAAAATAGTCAGTGAAACAAACGTCTCGTAACACTTTTTTTATCGTTAGCTAGCATAAGCTACTGACAAGATTTTCTCACATATATTTCTAATTTTTGCATTTATTTCTGACAATCTTCACAGAGAACAAACACAAATACTTTAAAGGATAGGATATGTATTTTCAAAGGACGTTAAAAGCGAATGTAAAATTAGTCATTTAAGTGTGACCTCATTTTCATCATAACATCAAAAGTACGCAAAATTTGTCCGCTTGTTTGTGCAAATTTTTGAAGGTCGTCGTTTAGTTTATCTCTGTTCTGATTGTTATGAATTATCACAGTTTGTTTTTTTTTCATTTATTACTCCAGGATACATGTATATTTGAAGTCTGTTTCATGGTTAGTGTAGCCTTTTTCTCTGAGGTTTATGGTTGATCAACAAAATTTGCCTAAGACAGTGACAGTTCGCCTCAATCATCTTTAAAATAATAACAACAAAATAATACTTTGAGCGTGAAGAAAACTATCAAAACTCGATAAATAGCCAATCCCGTCCTGAATATTTTCCTGTACAGTGTACATAATATTTTGATATTTTTTTGTACCCCCCACTCACATCCATGAAGCTTTAAGAATGTCAGTTCTGCTGAAATGGTTTCTCGGGTTTCAAGAGGATACCTTACTTACTACACCTTAATGTACCTTATTGTATAGCAGATAGTATTTTTATTTGCATGAGGCGGAGTAAAATTAAGGTTTAATTTTCAAGCGGCAGGGGTATTTTGCAGAACACCGAATGTTGAATCTATAGAAGTCCTTTAATGCAATGGCTGCCATAACAACAAATTAAAGCTAACCGTCTGTATAATTGTTACTCCACGAGCGTGCGTTGGACATGAGACGATAGATAGCCAACGAGGCGCGTAGCGCCGAGTTGGCTATAATCATCTCATATCCAACAAGCGCAAGTGGAATAATAATAATCAGTGTTATTAAAAACTGAATCATTGTATCATGCAATTCGAGCGATCTGATTGGCTTAGCGGCCATGGTATATGAGCCATTATACGATGCCCGAAAAATAGCGACCATTAAATTGCCTTCTAATAATATTGTTCTTGCAAAGCAAAATCAGCAAAATATAGCAATATTTCTTGATTGTTTTTAATAAAACAATTATTCCACTCGTGTTTGTTGGATATGAGATGATTATAGCCAACTTGGGGCTATCTATCATCTCATATCCAACGCGCGCTCTTGGAATAATTGTTAATTAGCCCTAAACAGAAAAGAAATGTGCTTAGACCTTCATAACTTTGTTCGTTGCTTAATAGGTGTCTCGCGTCCAAGCGATGTAGAGCGTCCGGTTTAAACTGTGGATACCTAACCCAAACATCAAATTAATTAAAGCTTATAGAACCGGCTTATTAAACTATACCAAGAATTTTGAAATAAAATGAATTGTCGAATTTTTAGCGCTGTTTTCTTGAATCAGTTTTTTCACTTGAAGGGGGGACTTGCTAAAACTCAAATGGAATTTGTTTGTTTACCTTCAATTTTGGACAGAAGCTAGTTTAACATATAAGGAACAAATACATGTCGCAAATTTTTTCTTTTGAAATATTTTTTCTCCAAGTGATTTTTATATGATCACTTCACATTTCTTTAATCGTATTTCGTAAATGTTCTGTAACTTTTCACTGCAATTTAATATCACAGAACGCAGACATGTTTTTTTTTTTTTTGCACTTTGGGTGTACCGGAAACTGAGGAGCAAATTAAATTGGTGAAAAACAAAATTCACTTGACTTGCAGCCTTTAAAAGGTGATTCGGATGCTCACAATTAGAGGTGGTAAAAAATTCGAGAATTCATTTAATTTCAAAATTCTTGATATAGTTTGATAGCCAGCTCTATAAGCTGTTATGGGTGGCGAAAGAAATTATGCGACATTCGGCGTTCAGCATTCTGCAAAATACCCCTTCCAGTTAACAACTAACAATATTGTTAAGTTCTAAGCACTTTTCTATACTATTTAAGGTTAAGCGATTTACCAATAATTACTGACTGCAGTGTGTCCAATTCTAGTGCTGCACTTTTTATTTGCCGGCAATGGTATTCACACTCACTATCATCATTCTCACTCAGCATCCCCTCAGTTTCACTGCACCATGTTTCACCCACAACAACAGTGTCGTCTCCACCTTTTTTTATCATTATCATCAGATATGGGTTTGTTAGCTTGTAAAAGACGCTGGCCTGGGACTTTCATTGTCGCTAATGTCTGTCCCCTTTGCTTCTTGTAGATGACTGGTTAATTTAGCACAATCTTTTCATTTTTTCAATTTTTTTCTTGTATGGAAGGGAGTGTTTTTTCAAGAGTGTTAAAAAAAAAGAGATTTTAACCCTTCAGATAGTAGTAACTCTTCCCAATTGTTATCCTCATTCTCTGTTTCATCGCTTCTCAATGGTTGCTTGACTTCGCAAATCTTTGGAAAAATGGAGATGTTTTGAATGGTCTAGGTATATTTTCACTAGCTCCTCAGAAACCACAAACTAAGGTAGAAGAAAAGACTGTAATTTCTGTCGCTGTGTTCAGCTTTCCTCCATTGAAGGAATTAGGCATAAAGTCATTAACAGTACTGGTCATGCTGTTCCATCTAAAGAAGTAGCCGGAGATTCAAAGACATTTTAATTTGTACCTTAACTTCTCTTTATCCAGGAAAGGGCATGGAATTCTGCCCATCATGGAGCCAGCCAACCATTTTCACATGAAGCACACTGCTGCTCTTTCTTAACCTCGCAGGTGTCTTTGACAAATTCCATGTATAACTCTAGCCACAAATTTTTGCAAAATAATAATTATAGCCAGGTCAAGTTTTTTTGAACTTTCAGATGCCTTCAAGTAATCATGATTAGCTGGGTCCTGTTGAAAAAAGAAACCTGCCTCCTCCTCCCCCTCTGTTACAAATTCCCTTATGTAATCTGACAACAGGTGCATCATCATTGTGCAACACTATGTCATGAGCAACCCTCCATGCATTTCTTTTTATTCTTTTTCTTCGTAATTTCATAGTGAGCTAGCCACAGTTGTCTTCTAAATTTCTTGGTCTGATTTGTCATGAAATCTTTGAAAATATTCCATTTTATAGAACCGCCATCGGTAATGGCATCTCAGCCACCTGCAGGATTAGTCCTTTCCAGCCAGCTTCCCCCCAGTCACTGCTTTCGTGTGCTCGATGAATCCTGATGCGGTAATCAGACTTGCAAATTGGACAATTCGGCATCTCGTTAACCTGACCTCATCAAACAGTAGCATTATCCAAAACGTGAACTTAGGGAAAAATTTAAAAATCATCATAGGCCCCCATCTGCTTAAATTATGAACCCTCACTTAGGAGTGTTTTAAGATTTGCCACTGCCTGGGCACAAAAGCCATGCACAGAGGGTGTAACCTTTACTGGTAGGTTTAGATCTTGTGTTTTAGCTGAAGCAAAAAATAAATTGATGTAAGCTTTTTATTTACCATCACAGATCATGACAGATGTGATGAAAACACAGTTTGCCTCATGAATCACTTTGTTAATGGACGTTCTTGTTGAGGCAGTTCATAAACTTGTAAATGTCCATTCTTGTGTGAAAGTTTTTGTGCATTTTTCCCATCAAGGGATAGATCCAGTTGTGTATTAAATTGTTTACCTTTTGATAAATGTTGATGTGATGGCACGAACCAAATTGAATGGGCACTCGCTGAGCATATAAAATTTTTCTTTAGCAGTAAAGATTTTAATTAGTTGGCCAGGCAGGGCTATTGCTCTAGCATGTTGTGTACAACAGAGATTGACCAGTGGATGTCTGGGCCTACAATAGCTGCACGTTTAAAAGCAACAGTCAGCACTGTCACTCAATCATTCTTATAACTATTCAATTGATGGAGGCTACAGAAATATGCTGAACAAGGGGCATTCTCTGTATACTTTACAGTGCAACGAACTCAACTGGGGCCACCCAACATTAATCAGCCAATCATAGGTCATGTTTACAACAAAGGACTCTGGCTTTGGTAGAAAAAAGTGTCGGTTTTATCGGTGGCCCCGGTTGAGTTTGTTGCACTGTCTGTAAGACAAAACCTCACCTTGCCTTTAGTTAAATATATATATTTTTTACAAAGCCTGAATATCAGCTGTTTCCCATCTCTCACCAATCATCTAGAGAGGAGATGACTGATATTCAGGCCATGTTTAATGCAACCAGACCCTGGCTTCTTTTGAAGACTGTGATTTAACAGATACAAGGTCAAACTTCTTATCAGCCATCTCTTTTAATTGAAAGAAAAATTTAAAACTTGGTAGTGGGTAATGAATTATGAAATATGTACAGTTATTTATTTTTACAGTGCAATCTCAGTTATTTGAACTCTCAATGTTTTTCAGCACTCCCAATTCTTGAAGAACAAATAGTTGTTACAGCGGTTACCAATAACACGCAACCTATCGCCTTCAAAAGACTCCGATAAAGTTGCATTTTGGTAGACGTCAATCATAGAAAAGCCGTTGAAATTATTTTGAATTCTTAGACCATTTCAAGGTAACAGAACCAAGAAATTGACAGTTTTATCCGCTGACGGATGGTAAACTTTATGAAAGATGATTTCCAAGCCAGATTATCTAAAAAAAAAAATGGGCATTGTTTAGACGAAGCAGTTTTTTTTTATGAAACATTTGAAATCGCTACACCTGATAATAAATCAGCGATGCGTGCAAGTGAGTAAATTATCACGTGCAGTGAAAATTGAAATTTTTAATTCAAAAATACCTTTTATTTGCGCTTGATCTGGCTCGAGAATCAATTTAAATAAAGTTTACCTTCTCTTAGCGAGGTAAAATTCTTAGTTTCTTGCCGGGTTACCTTGCAATCTTGTCAGAATTCAAAATAATTTCAACGGCTTTTGTTTGATTGACGTCCACCAAAGCGCAACTTTATCCGACGCTTTTGAATGCCGTAGGTCGCGTGTTATTGGTAACCGCTGTAAAATTCTCTTGGATTTGCTTCAGTCAGTTTTTTGCCTCCAATTTTTTTTAACAAAATTCATTTTCACTAGGAAGTTAGAAAAAAATTGGTACAGTACTTCCACTGAAGTGATTGTCACATAACATTATTGTAAAAATGTTAATATACCAAGTAAATTGTTTTCTTTTACTTACTTTTGATTATCCAATAATAACTGTTGATTTTCATGGGTTTTGTGACATGCAGTAACCAGTGCTACAGTTTTCTACACCTTATCACATAGTCTGGTATAACTTTTTCAGTAACATAAGGAAAAACACTAAATAATATTACTTTTCCTTTCCATTCTGTCCAGGGTTTATGTAAAATCTTAATTTATATGAAAATACTTTAATCCACTGATTGTTTTGGAGAATAAAGTGATACAATGCTTTTAATTTGCAAATTATATTTCAAGCAAAGTATATGTTGTTCATCATTTTGTGAATTCAGAAGAGTACTATTGCTGTACATGCACTCAACTCTCTTTAGGCACTCTTGTTCCTTCTATTTTTTTCTTTCGGAAAAAAAGGACGATGAAAATTAAAGTAAGGAATATTTTTGAGAGAATGCTTATTAAAATTAATGTTATGATACATTTTGGGTATTTTGCTGTGTAAAAATGAATGGGACTTCTCAGATGAGGTGCTATCCATAAACTGGAGTGATGAGGCTGCAGTAGTGTAGTGTTTAGCAGTATAATGACTTCTTAAATTGAGATTTTGCTTGTAAGGATAAAAGGTTAATGGGTTGGAGCAAGGCCTGTTCCTTAATTGAGAAACCAGAGAATAAAATCTGCAGTGTAAATTTTTGTGGTGGAACGAAACCGCTTAGTTTTCTTTTCAGTATTGCCTCAGTAAGATAATGTGGTCCATGAAAGGTAAAGAAAAACTGTTTGACTGATTAAAACCTATGACCCCAGGATTTTTTGATCACTGATGGACCAAAATTAATCTCCTCACTAGGGTAATGCAAAATTTAAGTGGTTTCCTTCCCACACAGAAATTTACACTCCAAGGATAATTCTCTGATTTCTCAGTTGTATAGTCAGTACCGCACAACACAAAATTTCATTACCCCTTAATTGTTGTGTTATCTCCAACTGTACTCCAAGTTAACTCTCGTGTAGCAAAGTGTAGAAAAACTGCTGGGGATAACCGGCTCCCATAACTGCCTGATGGATTTTTTTTGGTAACGATTTTGACAGCGACAGTTGAGGATTTATACACAATTGTTACTTGATTCTAAGTCAAACAATTTACTAACTCAATTTAAAATCAGGTACAAATGACTAGGGACTGAAAAAAATTTTTTTTCCATTGAATAATTAGACTTACGACATTTATTGCATTCAACATAGAAAGAACACACTCCTTACACAGACTGAAGTTGAGATTGTGTGGGAGAACTAAAGTTGATTGCCATGAATGAAAGGATATTGGGACATACATGTGTATATCTGGCAACCCCTGTAGATTTTGCAGGGGCAGATGACATCATCACCAAATTGGCAAAGGAGAGAACCTACGCTAGGATCAAGGTTATCAAACGCACTCTCTGATCCAGTTTTGATTATAACTAGTTTCCATAAATACAAAGTAGCAAAAGGCATTCACAAGTGATTGTTGTTTTGACTTTACAATATCAAGAATAAGAGGCAGCCAGTTACTGCTGTGGTTTCTCTGAACAAAACAGTATCACTTTGCACTCTCAAAACAATGGAACTAATGTGATTGACAGGAAGTTATGAAAGGTTCATGTTTTCCTATCCCACCGAAACAAATGGGAAAAATTATACTGCATTCTTAGATTAAGTTAAGAGCAAGAAAGACATCTTTACTCTCTTGTAAATCAATATCAGTTGCATGGAACTGACCATTTAGTTTGAGTTTATACAAAAACCAAAATAAGCACACAAGAATAGCTATCAACCTGGGAATAACAGAAATTTTTAAAAATGAGCTTTTCAATCTAATTTATTGAATTAATGAGCTACAAGTGCAGTAAGAAAATATAAAAAATTATGGCACAAAGCTAATTTGACTTGAAATATTTCTCCTGTATTCAAACATCTCCAATGTGCATCTCCCTCAAACAGAACCTAAACATAAAAAAAATCACTCAATTTGACTAGAAAAAGATGAAATTTTAAATATTTTGTAAATCCCTATAACTTATAATGACTCGTTGTTCAATTGCTCCACGGTGTACCAGTTTGGAACGATCTCCTAGTATTAGTAGACCAAATGAATTCATATAACAACACTGGCCTACTATTGTCCGTATTAGCTTGCAATTTTAATATTATCTTGATTAAAGATTTCTTTTAGAAAATTGCTCCCTTGTCAGAAAAAAACAACACTACAAACAGTTTAAAGGTGTGTATGCATACATAAAGATTTGAAGTTATCTTACCTCCTTGATTGACGGAGCTGTCGGACCTTTTGCCTTCCACCGACACAGCAAAACCCCTTCTACTTTTGACATTTAAGCTTATCACACTAAAAGTTTTCTTCAAATCTGCTGTCAAAACGGAACACTTCCACACAGTCGCGCAGGAAAAATAACACGAGGCATAGGCAAAATTTGATGCTTCCAAACCTGAAAACTTATGCAGAAATTAAAAAGATCCTTTCTTTTTTGTCCACCATCCTGATACAGGAAGATGTCTGAACACTGCTACTTTTATCTTGTTTGATCCAAATCTATAGAACGAAACAAAGACTAGCATCGCCTCCTCGCTCGTACTCAGAGCCCGCGTTACCCTTATCCAGCGCCCGTTCCGCTGGATAAGGGTAATGCGGGCTCTGCGAACGTGATAGCCGCCATTTTTTAAATGAAGAATCTGGGTACTAGGAGTCCAGGATCAGGAGTCGGAAGACCTTAGATAACATAGTCTCCTTCGCAGCCGTTATAAGTGTCTTCATGCTACGCTCCGTGGGGAGGAGCGTTGCGTGACGACCCTTATAACGGCTGCGAAGAAGACTATAGATAACAAGGACTGCAAACCAGATTTCAGAGCCCAGCGCTTTTCGCGAAAACATGGGTTTGGTAGGGGTGCCAATTCTCGCGGGCCCACAAACCTGGTTCCAATCCTTGTTATTTAAGGATTATATATTTTCCTAGGAATTTCATTCCCATTCAAAAACGCGCGTGGGCTCTGGGGACGGGATTGTGGTACAAGCGCAAAGATCAACCAATCACCAACCCTTGCTCGGTAAAAGGAAAAAATGAAAAAAGAAAAAATGCCCTCTGTTACAAAAAATCAGCCTTAAATAATTGTGCTCTCTGTATTACCAGGACCCGATGATCATGGGCTCCTGGAATTACATTGTTGATGGGGAGTTTGCTGCATATGCTTTAAAAATATATATAACTTTAGAAAGGATGAGGAACTACGTCCATACGATAAGCAGATTTCTATAAATGCTATCAAAAAAATTGGAGCTCCGCTTTTAGGCTTGGCTAAATATATATATTAAATAAATAAAATAAATCAACCAAAATAACTAACTTAAAAAAACCTGGGCAAAAGTCGTGGGTAAAAAAATTAAAATAATTAAAATAAATAATTTAAAACCTTCGTAAAGTGTGTGCAACTTCGCTGACAACTGCACCTATCCCTCAATCATCGCGGGCTCAAGTCTATCCCCTCGTAATCGATTCAGCTTACCCTCCCGTCCCTTTCGGCCAATTCTGAAATTTGATTCTTTGTTTATGTAGGCCTCCCCTTCATTTATTGTTTATGTAACATGTTGTCCCGGTAAACGCTTGTTTCCATACCTCAAACTGCCCTTGGACATTTCCTTAACATTACATGAAGTAGGCTCAGGTTAGCCTAAAAAGCACCCCGGTTAGCCTAAATAGCACTCCGGTTAGCTTAATTTAGCTTAGGGTTAGGGTTAGGGTTAGCATTGTCCCGCCTGGCGTGACAACCTAGCGTGACGTCGTTGCGTGACCATTACGACTCTTTTCCGACCAGACCAGTCTATTATAAAGGCCTTCCCGAACAAATCAAAAATAGATTTAATACAGTAATCTATTCATGAACTCCTCAAGCCCATCATCTTTTATTCGAGTTAGAGAAGTATATAGTAACTTGGCACTGCGGAAGGGGGCATTTATACGCAAATGCGCAGATTACTTTATTGAAGTAGTCAAACGTATAATGTGGACAACAGGTGAATTGACAGGTTAAGGAATTAGCGTGACAAAATCTAGCTTGTCCTGTTTGCAAAAAGAAACCTTTGATTAACTTGTATAGCTCGTATATTTAATTCTATTCAAGCGATTACAAAACATTAACGATAGCCCATCTTGGTAGTTCAATTAAAACAAATCAAACCAAAACTACGTTCACGTTGGAAGTGCTGATGACATGATACTGTCTAGCATCAAGGGTTTGATATGTCGCCATGGAAAGATAAACATTGCCGTCAAACACTGGATTAAGAAAACGCGCTGTATGATTACTGTCCAAATGATAATAATTTTTACTGAAATCAGCGCTATAGTGAAACTGGTCTGTCCGCTCATTCCTCCTTACGAGTCTACGGTCTACGTGTTTCACAACAAAATTATAAGGAGGTTGTCGGAACTTTTCAGAAAACTCCACACCGCAGCCGTGACACTTCCTGACTTTGGAAAGCAATTCGATCAGTTCATACCTATAAGGTGAATGACCAGAATGCCAACTTCCCCCCGACCTAGCTTGCTGAGAACACAAGGGGCGGCTAATTCATAATGTGTAGGGATTCCTGCTGGTTGTCGTTGTGAAAGAGGTAGATGAAAGATGTCTGGGTAAACTAAATTTTATAAGAGAGATTTAGCATCTCGTATACGTGTATAAACGCGAACGGCAAAAATTACCACGTGACCACAATTTTCCCGCCATTTTCGCGTCTGCCGGTTCTACGTGAAAACAGGCTATTTCGCGTTTGACGTCTATGTGAGAACTACCAAAGTGTGTCTTTCTTTTTTTTTTATACATATGAGTAGTTAATTGTTAAAAATAAGTTATTTATTTTAGTTGATTTAATTTATTTACTTAATATTTCTTTTACCCACGACTTTTACCCACGACCCATACCCACGACCTCTACCCACGACCCACGACCCACGACAGATAGTCATACTCTCAAATAAAAGTGTTACAAATTTAACCATTTGTTAAGATACAAATTATTTAATACCAGGTGCATCTCATTCACACCTTCCTTTTGTAAAACGTTTTACTAAAAACATTGTCTCTTCGCATTGATACTATAGATTGGTAAACTTTGTGATATCAGTTTCTATATCAGTAAAATCGCCAAGACTAGTGAAAATCAAACTAAGAATTGCACAGTTTAAGGAATTTTTCGTTGAAAGCTTCCCACTTAAAAGACTTGACATGCGCGTTCAGGGAGAGCGCTCTCAACGATCTCTGGGAGTAACGTATGCTCTTATCCAGACTCCATCGACCAGCGGGAACTAACTAGTTTTCCTTTGTCTCTGCCTTGACAAGACTCCTGAATGGTGATCTTTCTTCAAACTCCGGAAAATAGAAATGACATTCTTTGACGTCCCTGTAGACTGCTGCTATATAATGGCCGCCAAGAGAATAGTCTACGGAACAACAACAAAAAAAAAAAAAAAAAGAAAGAAAAGAAAACCCGTATTTTTAATTTAGCAGGAGCGCGTGGGCTTCAAATCCAGCTCAGTTGCAAAATAATGCAAAAGTACGCTGTCTCATGCACTACTTACTAATATTCTTTTGATCGTTGCCGGTGAAAACTTCATTCGTTTGCTTCCAGCCATCTTTAGAGAACGATTTGGCGATGTTCCGCATCATAAAGTTGTAAGTCCTAAAACACAGTGATTGAATTCAATAAGAACCTATACGCATCAAGGTGCCCATCATGACATATTTTCCACTGTGGGCGAAATCAGCTTTTTGGCGGGGCTGAAAACATTTTTATTGGGGTCGATATGGACCAAATTTACAAAATGGACCCACGAATTCGAAGAGTCCCAATCAGCTTCAGGGGCCATAGAGCTGAGTCGGCAGCTTGGGGTTGCAATGGATCTTTTGAAAAGCGGTGTATGTTTTAGTTTGATTTTAATTCCTTTATTAATTCACTGTAGGAATATATGATATGAATTTAAATTCTTGAAATAAATGTGCGATTCTAAACCCGAAACTGGAGCACAAATAGATATTTTCATTTTGTGCCGGGTGGGGGCGAGTTGTCTCGGCCACCCAAGACAAACTTAGACGGTTGAAAAACAATTTGCACAATAAGTAAAAGGCTTGCTCGCCCAGGATAACTCGGGCGAGGGTGGGTAGTTGAGACCACGGTGCCAACATCAACAAAACAGGCAAACACTATACAAACCGACTAATTTTACCTATAATAGGCCAACGGACTTTACATTTAAAATAGACGAATCGAAACTGACGAATCGAAAAGGAATAATCATTTCTTGTAATTTTATAGCCAATAACATCACGTCTTAGCTGAAAAACGACAAATACCGTCTCAATCGCCTACAATCAGGTCAATGACCAAAGCCACTAATACCATCTACTGAAGCTCTACAGTTTACCATAACCAAAAATCCTAAACGGCAAGCGCCTTTTATCGCGGTAGATGCAGATTTAAAATGGCGGCCAGATGTGGGGCATTTTTAAGGGCTTTAAAAGATGTGAGTGCCACTGAATTTTTAAGGAATCTACCAGCATCAAAGAAAGGTCCTTTTTTATGAAGTAGAAATGGTACTGAACGTAGAATAAAAGGAAATTCGAAATTCACAAAAATCCTACTTCTCGGTTGAAAAGGCACTACCTTACTGGACGTTTTTTGGGGGGACAAAAACATTCGTTTTGGTAGCTTAACATCACGTCTTTTGAATAGGAAGCTAGGGAAATTAAATGTATCGCAGAAACTATTTTCCTTCATCAGACGAAGGAAGGCATGAAGGTCAACACTACTTTAAGAGGTTAGAAAGAGGATGTTGTGTTCATTTATGAGTATATTTCGATCAAAAAAGGCACTGCCTAGAATGATTTTATCCTGGCCTTTCCTTCGATTGAAGTGCTGTTCGATCACTGCTTTATCGATTTTTGAGCTGGGGAAAGTTGCATTTTCGACGACAAGGCCAAAAAATGCAATAGTTTATAATTTCCCCCTCATTCTCTTTATGATCTGCCGCCATTTTTAATCCGTGTATGTGTCCTTTACGCATGCTAATTAGTTGGCAGCCATGTTGTATAGTATTTCTGGCTATGCTTGAACCTGATAACGACCTTCGTTCAGGTTATCGAAACGTCCGCCAATGTAATCGCAAAGAGTCCTTCTCCGGATGACTTTCGCGCTTGCACGCTGAAAACATGTCATTCATTGCTATTACCCTATTTATCTATTATTATCATTTTTTTTTTTTTTTGAAAAAAAGAATTTTCCACAGAAAAATGAGTCATTCTCAGGAAAACGAGTTTGCCCACCATTTGGGGACTAAAGATATTGTTTAGGGTCAATGCCGATTAACATTGTAGTTCCTTATCAAAAAAGTTATTTTTAATTGCTGCTTATACTTCATAAAATATATGCGTAATTTTATTCTCAACTCTGTTTTATCTATATAATTTCTGCTACCACAAGACCATTTTTAAAGTTAGGAAAATATTGGAATCAAATATTACTTTCATTCTAAGGGAATAACCTTAAGGGTAAAAAAAGATCGCTCGACAAAAGCTGCAGCGCAAGGTTTAGCACCGCAAAACGGAATGAAAATAAAATAAAAATGCTCAAGAAATTCTTACCATTCGATATGTACTCACAATTCTTGCAACTGCTGAAAAAAAGTCCTCATTTTGCAAAGAATTCTGTTGCGTTCGTCCATTTTCTTTAACACAGCCTTGTTAGCTTTACTACCATTTGTGTTTCTGGATATGAGATAACGTTTTCTTAATCACATTATATATTTGACCTAAAATTATCAAAGATATGGCACAATCTTGGATTCCATTTCCTTATTGCAAATAAACATCTGTTGTGTTAATATGGGAAACTAACACATTATAGACTCACTCGGCAAAGAAACCGCGTAAATTTGTAATATCTAATAGAGGCATTTTATTTATACGATGTTTGAGCAACACTGTGTAGATTGGCAAGTATAATAACTACGATATGTCTTTTGTTATCCTTGGCAAACAAGTACTCAAGGCAGCATTGAGTTTTTTCTTAGCTTTGAAACCTTCCGACACAGGGGAAAGTGAAAGTGGTAATTTTCCATTAAATTATTATAAAATCAATTATGTTCTTGACTAGTTACAAATAGATCAAGAAGCATCGGAGATAATAACTAATTTTGATAGCAGAACATAAATTTAGTGACGTGGAAAAGAATTTACTTAAAAAAAATATCTAATACAATCAGAAGACAAAATAAGGGAGCGGAATGAGCTCTATAGTCTGAGTTGGTCAGGTCCTGCACAACCCGAAGAACCAATCAGAATTTACTTTCTTATATGATGTACAGAATACGCACGTGTTGTGAGCGTGTGGCAGAACGTTTGCAACTCGATGTTCAGGGTCACCCAACGAGAGCATTAAAACAAGATTAATTTTATGAAAGAAATGTGATGGTATATTTCCAGCCTGGTGAATGAATGAGAATGATGATTATTCCAGAAAGTGACGCAGGCATACTCGGAAAAAAGAAATCCGAGTGCTCCTATCAGGAGTCGAACCTAAGACCCTCCGATTACTAGTTCGGATGCTCTACCGCTGAGCTACAGGAGACTCGTGGGAGCTAAGGCCATTGAACCTAGTTTAATGGCCTTAGCTCCCACGAGTCTCCTGTAGCTCAGTGGTAGAGCATCCGAACTAGTAATCGGAAGGTCTTAGGTTCGACTCCTGATAGGAGCACTCGGATTTCTTTTTTCCGAGTATGCCTGCATCACTTTCTGGAATAATCATCATTCTCAAGATTAATTTTATAAAATGTTTCCTGGAGTTTTGAAAGGCCAATAAGTGTAAGTTGATATAGGATTGTTTTGTCTGTTTGGATTTTTGAGCTAAAAATCTAATAAAATGGCCGATAGTTTTAGGGACGAAATCCTAAACAAAGAAGTTTTAGAGTTGCTGTTGGCTTTCCGAAATGTTAGGTGCCCTTTTTTAATAGTGTTGACACGGTATTTAACACCCTAACAACAAAATGGATTTTCCTTTTAGCGTGGCAAAAATTTGAGGTGACCCTTCGCTAAACATAACCCTAGTATTTTTTTTCTCAATTAAATCCCAATTTGAGGGGGTTGAAAACTCTTTGCGAAAAAATATTCAGTTAAACTAGCTATTAGGTGGGTGTCCCTAAATGTTTATTGATGCAGTTTCCATGCAAAACTAAGACCGATGTATATAAATGTCTTTTTTGAGAGGTCAGGTTTGATCACAAGGAAATTTTCTGATTTTCAAAAGGGCCATAGCTGACTTTCTCCTGAGCGTAGAAAGTTGAGTACACTAAACTGATGAAAGTAAAGACGGACGAAAAGACAACGGATAGTCAATACACTTTAAGGTTTACTGTACAGCTATGACAAGAACAGTCACCCAGCGAGAACATATTTCGATTGAATATTAAAACAAATATCACACAGGGCGTCTTTATCAGAAGAAATGAAGTCAAAATAACTTAACCTTAGTGTGACAAATTGGGGCGAAGCAAAACAAGTAAGGTAAGGTTATATAAATCACGTTTATTAATCAAACTGGACAAAACCACCTGTTGTAAGTTCAAAGGTAATTTCAAGCTAAGCTGTCCGAGGTTCTGATTAGGAACTGAAATACTATTGGCACAAAATTTTGCTTTCAAATTATGAGAATAAAATTGAAAACTCACGTAAACGACATTTCGAAATGATAGATAATACAGACAATTTTGTATAGCTTATCTCATTAGCCCAAACAACGAAGGTTTTTCGAATGATAAAATTATTTTTGTCTGGTACTTATCAATAAAAAACAACAACAACAACAACAACAACTACAACTACAACAGCACTAACAAACACAAGAAACAAAAAAAACAGATACATTGAAGAAAAATCGATATATTAAAATCAACAATTTGGCGTGCTCTTGTCGTCTTTAAAATTGCCTTCATAACGAACACTTTTGTAACCTTGTGCGGGGCTGTCAGGTTTGCACGTTTTCTTCGATATTTTCCGAGAAACTCTTTTTTGGAATTCCTTGAGGGCGTATTTTTTGCTGCTTATGACGTAACGCAGGTATACAGCTTTCTTTTTGACAGTAGCCAGCCAATTGCGGACAAAAACTCTGTGCAAATTAACATACATTTTCTAGCCACTTCTGTTTTAAAGTTAAAGCGAAAATCTAGGGCGAAGAAGTCCTTTTAAAACGGCTCTTGCTTCGGGTTTCATCAGGTTTCCAAACGCGTTTGGAAACCTGCTGAGACCCTCAAACTCGTTTTTGAAATAGTACTTCTCAAACACATGAATTATTCATGTGCTAATGACCCAATCAGCTTGCACCAATTGGGTCAGGTACATGTATGAACATATCGAGCAAGACACATTCGATTAGTTAAAAAAAAATGATCAAGACACTGATCAAGAAATTCTAATTTTAATCAGTCTTAATACTAAGTTCAGTATATTTGCCGCTTCAATCATTACTTTCAACAACAATAGAGCAACATATTATTCTTTCCACCGGACTTTTTAGCAACCTCCATAACGAGTTTGACAAACCGATAGTTCAGCGACAGAGCGTCCATTCCCGCAATATCTGCGCTCATAGAAAATCGTAGTCCTTGAAGAGACCACCACTATCTAATACCGGAACTTTAACCTTTCTTAACCTCTGCCATTCGGCAAAAATGCTCACAGCCCACTTGTTTTTATACTTAGTTGAAGCTAGAACGGCTTCATTCGCTAGAACATTTTCTTGAAAAGAAGTTTTGGGAACGCGAAATCGTTCTGATCCGGACTCATACTCCATCACGCGCCTCAATGTTAATCTACCAAAAAACTCGCCCCCTTGCCGCACATTAAATATTCATTTCATTTACCACGAATAAGAAACAAACAATAGCCTATTGAGCACGCTTTCGAATTACCTATTCTTCGGAAATAATTCCACTAAATTCTGACACTACTTTGAGAAGCCAGCTCAAAAACTCGTGCTTCGTTTTTCCTCAGGGGTTCCAATAACCTCGAAACAATAAAAGCACTCTGCCTCCGGCGTCGTGCTTTCATCCGTTTCTTGGTGTTTGGAATCCCTAATAAAAAACTCGCACTCTTTTTTGATGTATTACTTCAAACTCCCGAAAATTGAAACGACATTAATTTACGTCCCTACAGATTGCAGCTATATCATGGCCGCCTAGAGAATAGTCTAAATCCAGCGACACACTTGGCTATATATTTTATACGCCGATCGCGGCGAATTTGGTCGCCAGCGAAAATTGCAAGCGATTTTCGACGCCGATTGATGTGGACACACCTAGCAATTTTTTTTCGCTGATCGCGGCGATGTGACAGTTTTGAAAACTCATGTGATAAAATCGCCCAACCTCTTGGGTTGGCTTCACTGGCGATTCGCAGCAATAAACGTGGAAAATCGCGGGAACGGGCACACTTGGCGAATGCCGGCGAATTTAATTGACGATAATTATTTGACATGCCAGATATCGGCGATTTTATACGCCGATCGCGGCGATCGGCGTATAAAATCGCCAAGTGTGCCCCTGGCTTTTAGAAACAACAACAACAACAACAACAACAACAAAAAACAAACAAACAAGAAAACAAAAAACCAAAAAGGAAAATCACATTTTTTTTTTAATTTAACAGGAGCACGTGGGCTTCAACTCCAGCTCAGTTGCAAAATAACACGAATGCGTGCTGACTCAATTACTATTTAATTACTTGACATTCTTTCGCTCGTTGCCGGTGAAAACTTAACTCCTTCCAGTCATAATTAGTGAGCAAATTGGCGATGTTCTCTATCATAAAGTGGTCAGTCCTAGGATCGATACTGTATGCTTCCTTTTTAATATCTGTGCAGAATGAGCTCATGAAACTTTTATACCACAATTGGACAAAAAGCGGGTTCAAGTAAACATAATGGCACTAATGAAATGCTTACGACCCGTAGTTACTAAAACAAGGAATGACCTAAAATGACCTAAAATAAATCTAAAATGATCTAAAATGATCTAAAATAAATCTCAAATATTCTAAAATGATCTATGTGAGATGATCAAAATTTACGTCCTTATGGCATGACTCCTAGATTGAGGCAATTTCTGGAATTGTTTAATTTGTTTACAAGGTCCTGGTAATTAACACTCCTGGTACGGCTTCAAATTCGTCTTTTAAAAATAAACACGAACTTAAAAACTTACGAAAAACCGAATGTACAACAAATCGAATAGAAAACAAGCAAAAATTCAGACGCAAAACTATAACTACTTACAAGATCTGTACGGCAACTCAGGGATCACATCACAACAACTGATTTACAAAGGCGAAATACAAAACGTTATAAACAAATTAACCGAAAAAGAAAGGCCCAATGCACTTATGAAATTAACAATAAACGATTACGTATGCCACGCACAGAAACTAACTTGCAAGAAGAAGTAAGCATAAGTTACAAGGAAAAACTTAGCAATGGTTACAAAAAGCTGAACGGAACGTGATGACAAATTTAATGTTTAAGCTAATTAGACAACAGTGAATGAATACAAAAATCTAATTCTTGTGGTTACAGTCCTCCAATGTTTGAAAAGCTTATTATAATTTAATTTCTGTCACTAAAACATATAATATTTTGGAAGTTTTCGAGCTTCTGTTGGCTTTTCGGAAGTGCTAATCGGCCTTTTTCACACTTTTAACAACATTTTCAGGCACACACGTTTACACTTGGCCACAATATATCTCGTAACGCCATTTACCCAACTTATTATCGCCTAATTATTTGCAGAACATTAGTGACGAGCGAAATCCGAACTGCCTATGTAGAACTTAATGTTTGAGGGTGGGGTGGGGGTTGGAGCTGCGTTGGAACTGTGGCTGGTGTAATCCCAAGTAGATTAAAAATACAAAACAAAAAAAAACAAAACAATCAAGAAAAAAAAAAGGAGCAATGTATACGCACCAGCACCAGATCTCATTCGCGATCAAGTCGGATAAACCAAGGTTGGCACTACTTTAGCTGGTGTTCCTTCGCTCCAGGGGTAATATCATGCCATTTTTAGATATTCCCACGCAGACACTAAAGGAATTTAGTGGTGTTCAAGAGGAATGAGTAACATGGAAATTAGCGTCCCAAAGTCCAGGCATATAGTTTACGAAAACAATATTTTACCACTCAGACCGAAAATGTAAGTTAAAATTATTGTCAGCTTCGTCGGCTTCTACCAAGAGAGAGTAACAAAGTTTCTTTTAAAAAGTGCTTTATACATGACCTGTCTTACCCTTCCCATTTTCTCTCTCTCATAAAATAAACTTTCATTTCGTTTGCAGGGACCTCAGCAACAATCGAATTCAATATCTACCGAAAGACACATTTTTACACCAATCATGGATGGGGTATTTGTAAGTGTGATTGACTTCTTTTTCTTTTGTTTTTTGTTTTTGTTTTTGTTTTTTTTTTTGCCTAACAGTCATTTAACCAGGTAAGCTGCGTAGAATCTAGCACTCTTACACCCCACTCTTGTCTCATTTTTTGTGGGCAATTTATTGAACTACATGCATTTTTGTGCCAAATCTTTTAAGGTCACCTTGCATGAATTGAAATTGGTATGTAAAACAGTGGTGAGTGTATGAAAATGATAGGAAGATGGTATGATAAGTTATCGGCGCGAGTGGATTAAATTGAACATGGTGTGAACACCTGGACCAGAACCACACATGCGGTGCCTAGCATTAATGCTAAATGCTTGTTGCCAGACCATGAACTAGTGAATTAATTAATGAGTCATCATCGCGCACCTTTGGCGCGCGCACGCTGAAAACATGTTTTTATTGAAGGTAAGCCCAGTTAATAGAGAGCTATCTTTTTTTTACCTCGGTATTTTCCTATTATCCGAATTGACGACAGAAAAATGAGTCATGCCCAGGAAAACGAGCTTGCCCACCATTTGGGGACCTAAAATAGTGTTGAGGGTCAATAGCGATTAATATTGTAGTTCCCTACCGAAAAAGTTATATTTAATTGCTGTTTATACTTCATAGAATCGATGTGTTTTTATTTTTTCTCAACTCTGTTTAATCTAAATAATTTCTGCTACCAAACGACCTGACAAGGAGTGATCAACTAGACTGATATTGGAATCAAATATTTCTTTCATTTCAAGGGAATCACCTTAAGGGTAAAATATCGCGTGGCAAAAGCTGCAGTGCAAGGGAATGAAATAAAGATAAAGAAGCTCACGATTTTCTCACCATTCGATATGTACTCACGATTCTCACAACCCTTGAAAAAGTCCTCATTTTGCAAAGGAATCTGTAGCGTTCGTCCATTTTCTTCAACACAGCCTTGTTAGTTTTACTATCGTTTGTATTTCTGGATATGACATAAAGTTTTCTTAATCACATTCTATATTTGACTTATAATTAACAAACATATGACGCAATCTTTTGATTCCAGATTTCCTTATTGCAATAAACATCTGTTGTTTTCTGAGAAACTAACACATTATATGATTCATGCTCACTCGGTAAAGAAACCGCGTCACATTATAATATCTATTATAATAATTTCATCGGGCATTGCGGCGTATTTTGCGGGCTAAAATGGAGAATTCAGCGGGCTAAAATATATTTTAGTCCGCTGCTCTGAGCCAATAAGAAAAAAGAAAATAACGTAGCCAGCCAATCAGAACTGGATGCTATTCAACTGTTCGCGCCGTTTTATTGTCTGTTTTACTGTAAGTGCTGCCATCTGCAAAAAGATTGTTTTGAGCTACAAAATCGATGGAAAACCTGACGAAGAAGCAAATTCTCAGTCGTCTGAGCTAGATGAAGAGGACTTTAATACAGAAACTCGTGGGCGATGGTGAAAATAATGCCTGTAGTAGCTCCACGGCCGGAGGCGAGGTGAATGTCACTTGTCTTCTTTGAGCGAAACCAGCTCAGTTAAGCAATTGCACAATTAATTATAACAGTCGTAAGAGACTATTATTTTCTTTGCTGTTTACAAAATTCTTCTATTTGCCTTCTGAAAACTTTGAAGCAAAGATGCTTTTGACAAAATTTGCGGTGTTCTGCCAAAGTTTTAAGTTTTTGTGACAACGATAGCTTTTGTAAAATAAAATAAACGCCGACGCGATTCCGGCAGCGTTCACAGAAGATATCGCGATTGCTTACTGTACTGTCTTTGATTCCTTTTGTGAATGCCTTCTGAAATTATTGTAATAGTAATAGAGTTGATGTTCTTGGGCGTAAATATGTTTTTGGCCTTTCTCAGAACTCATTTTAAAATGAGCCTGAGTTGGGCCAAAAACATATTTACTCCCGCGAACATCAAATGATATTTATTTATTTATACAATGTTTGAGAAACACTGTTTAGATTAACAAGTAAACTAACTGCGATATGCCTTTTGTTATCCTTGGCAAACAAGTAACCAAGGTCACATTTATAATTTTTTTTTTTTTGGCTTTAAAACCTCTAGACGCAGAGGAAAGTGAAAGTGGTAATTTTCCTTTAAATTATAATTAAATCAATTATGTTCTTGACTCCTAGTTACAAACAGATCGAGAAACGGCGGAGGCAATAACTGGTTATGATAGCAAAACATCAATTTAGTGAAGTGAAAAAGAATTTACTTGAAAAATATTTAATACACACAAAAGAGAAAAAAAAGGGAGGGAATGAGCTCTTTAATGTGAGGTGGTCAGGTCTTGCACAACCTGAAGAACCAATCTGGATGTACAAAATACGCACGTGTTGTGAGTGTGTGGCAGAAAGTTTGCAACTCGATGTTCAGGGTCACCCAACGAGAGCATTAAAACAAGATTTATAAAATGTTTCCTGGGTTTAAAGAGGCTAACTCACGTAAGCTAACACAGCTTGTTTTATCTGTTCGGATTCTTTATCTAAAAATGTA
>NW_028145607.1:0-185000 GCF_977016875.1 Pavona decussata | reverse complement strand
TAAACAATGCACCCTAAAGTTTAAATATTAACAACATATCACCGTTACGCCGTACTCTATTTAAATAAAAATATAGTTATGAGACTATCCTAAACACTAGAGAGCGTCTAGGAGTCTTAGGATCAATGCTTTAGTATTCCTTTTTTTTTTGCTTCCTTTCCTTGAGCCCGCCTCGAATGGCTTGATAACTACCTGCAGATTCTCAAGTCATTGTATGGAATTTTATTATTTATCCAGTAAAGTTGTTGTTGTTGTTGTTGATCTTAATGCAATCGATCTGATCGGCATCCAGGGACATTAAATCCATTAAATAACGCCACAACGTCGACTTCGCTCTGAACATGACCTCTATAATTTTAATCCCGAAAAAAAGGCTGAGCAAGATGGACTTTAACCTAACATCTCGAATACATGAGCAGGGCTCGCCACAAGAGTTAAGGACTCCGTCTGTAGAAACTTCAGTGAGGTTTATTGAAATACAGATATTTTATAGACTGAGTGAATAATTAACAATTATTGGACGAGCTCGAGGTAAAATATCGTGATTTTTTCCCGAAATAATTGATCTGTGAGATACTGACAAATCACCATATTTTGCGACAACCAAGTTCAATGATTGTTTCATCATTCGATCACTGAGTTTGTTTTTCATAATTATTTTCGCGAAGGGGTAAGTGCTAAGCTCAGGGAAGCGATCTGCCATTTTCACACAAGAGCGTGGTTTCAAATACGCATGAGCGGAATATTTTTTGTAGCAAAACACAGTTGGACAGTATTGCGCATGAGCAAACCGTTATTTGTGGGCAATTTTTGCAAGTCAGGTGGTTTGCTTTTGGCCAATTAAAAGGAAGGAAAATGCATCGATTGATAATGTAATTTGGCGAACGTAAAGTTCTTTCTGCCGATCAGCTTACGCCCGAAATTCTTGAATCGCTTTTTGTGGTGGCAAAATTACCTTATGCACTCAGTTGATAAAATATTTGTTTCCATTCCCCCGCCGACACAGAAAAAAACGGTTCTTTTCTGACTGCTATACTGTTATCGGGAGGATTATAGTGGACGAAACTATAACGGTAAGACAATATAAACCTCATACCTCGCTCACATATAAAAGGGAGTGTTCTTGAACAATCTCTTAAGACCCGAGGCTGCATCTTTCTGTCAAAAACATAACACTGGCTAACTTTTCTTCCTGAACTGCGTCGTCGTTGATCAGTCCAGAAGATAGACTCACTTCTGTTCTTGGCAAGGTGGCTTAGGAGGAGTAAATCTTCAGGATTTCTAGTTTTTACCAGCTGTGCTTTAGAGTCTTCGCAGTAAGCTTTAGCTGCTTGCCATACCTTTGTTACTTTGGGAGCTGAGTACATATAGCAGGACGTCCTCTGAAGTTCCCATCCATCTGCGCAAGATGGCTCTCCGGGTACTGTAGACAGTTAAACAAAATCCTTTATTTGATCCAAAAATATGCAACGACTATTTGTGCACACAAGTTATATTTTCTGACAAGAGAGGCATCCTATCTTGTTTCCGAGAAGTAGATTTCCAATCGTTGGCCTTAAAGGAAGATTTTTGGGAAGAAAAAATATTCTCACACCTTTTTAAAGCCAATAAGAGATCAGTCATGGACCAATCAGGAAGGACAACTGTTTTTTTTTAACACACGGTAAAAGCTGGCTGGTTAAGGAGGCTACTCCACCGAACAACTCATCTCCAACTCATCTCCATATGAACAGGCTCCAATATCACAGCGGGGTTGTGATATTACGAAAAAAGGCTTTTGTATTCATAGGCCGCATATTAGGCCCCATCCACACTAATACGTCTTCGTTTTTCGTCGTTCGTCTTTGATCATATGCACATGTACATGTTAATTTGCGTCAAACAAATATTAATTATTATTGTTTGAAAACGCATACTTTTTGCTGCGTTTTCGCCTATTAGAGAGATTTAGTGTCGTGTCTACGTGAAACGTCAAACGTCAGCTTGCCGTTTCACGTTTCACGTAAAATAGCGTGAACCTTTTGACTTTAGCTTCGCGAGTGCTAAGCTTTTGCGAGTTTCGATGAAGCTGTTTTGCGACTCACTGGGGTGAGTTCATGAAGGAAAGTGCGGCAAAGACTGAGTTACGAAGGATTTTCAAACATGAAACTTAATTTGCCCTAGTATGACTTGCCGGAAAAATCATTGGGGTACTTCCTCTTTTAAACAATTAACCACTTATATGTATGATAGAAAAAGGAAGAAATACTTACGAAGTTCTCAAGCATAAGGCAAACGCGAAATAGCCTATTTTCGGCAAACGCGAATAATGGTGGGAAAATCGTGGTCATGTGGTAATTTTTGCCGTGCGCGTTTCACGTATACGCGATGCTAAATCTCTCTATTGTCCAAACTAAAACGTCCGAAAACGCGGAAGAAAACGGAGACTTTCGAAGATGGTTTCAAAACGGGAGACTTTTGAAAACACATCGTTTTGAAAACGGTTCGTTCCTAGTGTGGACAGATGAAAAAGGAGGCTGTATAGGCCCGCAAATGATCCCGGACCGGAAATGATCCCCAAATTGAACCGCAAATGATCCCCGGACGGGAAATGATCCCCAGATTGGACCGCAAATGATCCCCGATCGCCTCATCATAAATATAGAATGGAATGGACTCAAATTTGGACAGTGGATTTAAACTTTACAGAATTCATTTTTTTTTATAACACCAGTCGTTATATTTAAGAGCGGCTACCTGTAAGAATCGAGAACTGCATTTCAGCGACCACTTGGTCGAATTTCTTATATTTCGCCTGAAGATACCCTTGGATTAACTATTTTCGAAAATCATATTTTAAAGTTCCAAGGTATTTTATTTTTTGAGAAAATTGCAAGAGTTTGAAATGCGGCCTAGGTGCGGTCACGGGCCGATGAAAACCGCGAAAATTTAGGTCAAAGGACGAAGCCCCGCTCACGGTGTAAAATAACTCAATGAACTTGAAACTTTACACAAACCTAGACCAACCATTTCACAAGAAAATTAATACAATAAACATTCCAAACTCGCTGGCTGCTTTCTAAAGCATGCAGATTTGTGTACGCTACTCAAAATGGCCTTGAAACTAATGCCTATTTTCATTAAAATAAAAGTGTTTCTGGTATGTGATTTTCTCTCAATTAAATCTCATATCTCGAAAGAAGAAGAAAAGAACTTTATTTGTTCCAAGTTTCAAGCTCTGATTCAAACTCTTTCCCACTCAAGGAAGATCGAATATGCGTGCGATACTTCCGGCTCGCAATTCACGTCACGAATTATGAGATCAGAACCAATTCACAAACACTTGACATCTGGAGCCCGTGAATGTTTCCAAACATCACATATTGGTCCCTAAAACTAATCAGATTGACTGAAGACAGCCATTCAATGTTTTCCGATCCCAGATTTCTTTCCTATTCTTAAATGAAGCAGTCGATCAGTAAAATGGAGAAAAACGTGTGACTTTGTTCCTGCCGTGTTGTTTTGAGTGTTCCTTTTTGAGCAGCAACGGCTCAACTCAATAAGCCAGTCTGATGTCGGTAATGGGCACGTGATCCTGGCCAGGCATTTCGGTATGGAATCCTGCGCGTACAGGGCGCTTTTAGAAACTGCAAACTGTGAAAAGTACTGCTTGTGGGCCAAGCTACGACTACCCTGGCAATGAAACCTTTGTCCAGTTAAAAGACTGTACAAGAGAAGCGAGAGCCCGTCTTGCCAGATTTGTATTTTTTTTTTTCGCGAAAAAACTTACAGTTATACAGACACTGCAACGTCGATTTTTTCGCGAAAAAAAAAAAAAACATCCATAACCACCATCCTCACAATTAAAAATATGAAATCTGTATATTTGAGAGCATATTATTCCCCACCAACCCGACCTCCCCCCTCCCCCTTAGCTATAAGCGTCAATAATATTGTGGTTATTGTTTACTTTCCTAGACCGTTTTCTGGCTGCCCCTGCCAGTTTCTTTCAACTCCGTGAAAAAAAAAATAATAATATGAAATCTGAAATTGGAAAATTAATAGGCGAAATACGGCCCTCACCCGCTTGTGCTAGTAATAAGGTAGTTACGGCCCTCACCAGCTTGTGCTAGTAATCAGGTAGCTACGGCCCTCACCCGCTCGTGCTAGTAATAGGGTAGATACGGCCCTCACCCGCTTGCGCTAGTAATAAGTTAGTTTTTGTGGCCTTCACCAGACAGACCAAGGCTGGCATGATTCCTATCTTCTCGGAAATTGAAAGAGACTGGCAGGAACAACGAGAAAACTGGTTTAAGAAAGTAAACAATAACCACAATTGACGCTTATCGCCAGGGGGGATGGGGGTGGGGGAGGTCGGGTTGGTTCACTACTGTGATACCTTCACAGTTACAAATTTTATATTTTAAATTGTGGGTATGGTGGTTATGGATAGATTTTTATTTTTCGCAAAAAATCGATGTTCCAGGATCTGCGTTACTGTAAGTCAAAAAACCAAAAACTGACACTAATGAATACTTGAACGTCGATTTTTTTTGAGGCGGAAAAACCAAAGTTGGAAAGGTGGGCTCTCAGATCTCTTGTACAGTCCTTAAGCTTGAGAAGGTAATCATCACCAGGGTAGTCGTAGCCCACAAGCAGTACTTTTCTAAAAGCGCCCTGAACGCGTAAGTGCCTGGCCAGGATCACGTGCGCGTTACCGACATCAGCGAAGTGAATATCGAGTTACAGTTGTTTTGTCACACTGGCTTATTGAGTTGAGCCGTTGCTGCTTAAAAAAGGAACACTCAAAACAACACGGCAGGAACAAAGTCACACATTTTTCTCCATTTTACTGATGGCCTGCTTCATTTAAGCAGATAAAGGAGCTGTTAAGTTTGATTTGCACTACTTTTTCCTGCGACGTCGAAATGGTATGCAAATTTGTTGTACATGTTTCTTAGGCTAATTGACCGGAATAAATATATTATTTTAGAGCAGAATAGGAGAGAAATCTGGGATCGGAAAACATTGAATGGCTGTCTTCAGACAGTCTGATTAGTTTTAGGGACCAATATGTGATGTTTGGAAACATTCACGGGCTCCAGATGTCAAGTGTTTGTGAATCGGTTCTGGGGCCCGTTTCTCGAAAGTCCCGGTAACTTATCGGGCCCGGTAAGTTGCCCGTTAAGCCCCCGATAAGTTTACGGGTGTTTCTCGAAACTCCCGTTATTTACGATCCCGGTAAGTTGCCCGGTAAGTTGCCCGGTAATTTACGGGAGGTCATGACCTCCCGTAAACTTACCGGGAAATCGCAAATGTTGCGACACTAAACAAAATGGCGGCCGGAGGTGGACTTTTTTGTTTAGTTAGAAGACCTCGGTCTTGCCAAAAACGACTAATTCTGGCCGACATGGCTGACTGTGAAGTCATAGAAAGATTCAGGCTTTTGCGAGCGAGAATCAAGTGGCTCGTGAATGAACTTGGAGACTAATTGCGGAGAAATAAAGCGAGAAACGTGAATACAGGCGTAGTACTTATTATTGTTGTTGTTGCTGTAAGTGTTGTTTAGATGTTTGAAAAGCGCTTAAGGTGTTTGCATATGGGCGCTATATAATTTGAAATTATTACTATTTTATTGTTATAAATTATCAACCAACGGCGGAAGAAAAAATAAATATTTTGTCATGTAAACACGGCTCACTCGCCGTAAATTATTACTTCGAAATGGCTTCCTTTTTAGCATAAAATGGGTTCCTGTCATGCAAAACTAATCCTACCGTAAGCGATATTGTTTGCTTTCTTGTAATGTGCAGAATTTTCATAAGAAAGAGGAAGTTATAAATCTGACATGCTGCACTGAGATAAATGTAAACATAACCATTGATATAAACAGAGCGATCGCGATGAGAGTCGAATTGTGCGCCGTCCTCGAAATACACAAATGCAGTGTTTGCTGCATTAGCTAGAGGGATAAAGAATAAGAAGCTTACACACGATAGATAAACGAGAATAAAGAACTGAAAAATCGTTCCACTTTTCGCAAAATAGTTTCAGTCGCATTTCAATTGATCGAGCCTTGTGGTAGTATACAAAAGCCGATTTCGGATCGGTGAAAATAGTGCTTGATGTCTGCCGGAGAAGACGATCAAATCACGCCAGTTGAACTATAGCTATTCAATTTTAAAACTTGTATAAGATCCTTCCTTATTCCCAATATTCTCTATACTAAGGCTGCTAAAAGAAAATTTGTATCAGTACGAACTGTTGAAATAGGACATCACGCAGACACTGTTTCCCCGGCGATCGCCATAGCTTGCTTAGCTTCATCTCTTCTACAACTTTGAAGGAATTACATACTGATCCTGACTATTAGTTTGATGCTCACAACAAGAATTCATGATGATAACATTCATAATCCTTTTCAGGTTCTATTTTGCATCAGGGAGTTTCCTGAAAGTAATTGCCGATACCATGCATGATGCAAATAGTGATCTCTCTTGGTTGCTCCCCTTTGATAAAACGAAAAAAGTTAAACTTAGAACGTATTGTATTGTCCTTCAAAAAGCATGGAGACAATCCTGTCTCATCCATAACCGTGCTTTTCTCAAATGAATCGAATGGATTGGTGTAGTCCTAAGTCGTTCTCCTTCTCTTGCGAACGAGCGTGTAGCGCGCAAGAGCCTGGCAATGGCTTCTATTTTACCGGGCCCGGAAATTACCGGGAAAGTTTACGGGTGCTTCGAGAAACGCATTATCGGGCCCGGTAAAGTTTCCCGATAACGGCCCCGATAAGTTAACGGGCCCGGAAGTTACCGGGACTTTCGAGAAACGGGCCCCTGATCTCATAATTCGTGACGCATATTCGATCTTCCTTGAGTGGGAAAGAGTTTGAATCAGAGCTGGAAACTTAGAACAAATAAAGTTCTTTTCTTCTTCTTTCGAAATATGAGATTTAATTTAGAGAAAATCACACCAGAAACACTTTTATTTTAATGAAAATAGGCATTAGTTTCAAGGCCATTTTGAGTAGCGTACACAAATCTGCATGCTTTAGAAAGCAGCCAGCGAGTTTGGAATGTTTATTGTATTAATTTTCTTGTGAAATGGTTGGTCTAGGTTTGTGTAAAGTTTCAAGTTCATTGAGTTATTTTACACCGTGAGCGGGGCTTCGTCCTTTGACCTAAATTTTCGCGGTTTTCATCGGCCCGTGACCGCACCTAGGCCGCATTTCAAACTCTTGCAATTTTCTCAAAAAATAAAATACCTTGGAACTTTAAAATATGATTTTTGAAAATAGTTAATCCAAGGGTATCTTCAGGCGAAATATAAGAAATTCGACCAAGTGGTCGCTGAAATGCAGTTCTCGATTCTTACAGGCAGCCGCTCTTAAACTATCTGCATGCAAATTTCATAACTTTAAAAATTATAATATAGCAACACAGTGCAACAGAACAATTTACCTATAAACTGTAACATGCATTTATATGATTTACTTATACCATTACAATGCCCAAAATGTGCAAGAATTGTACGAAACTCTTCCACATTAAAAAATTAAAGAGCGGGTCAGTTATGACCTTCGCTAGATTTTTTTTTCGAAAAAGGAAGGAGATCGGTCAATGCGCTTCAGATGGCGGTCAAATCTCGCCCGCTATCGTCGCCTTTGTACTTAATCGGATCTTAGTCTTAAGCATAAGTACCTTTTAGCCTCGGTCGTCCAATACGTTATCGTGTAATATGTTGATTTTGTCTTTCGTTTTCGTTTTGCCGCTGATTGGACTCCCAGTCTTTCTTTAATTTTTTTTTTACAATACACACTGTCGTCGGCATAGACCTGCAGAAGACCATTGTTCCCCTCATAGCCGCTTTGGGAATAACTGTCAATTTTTTCCGTTTTTTAGGCAAATTTGATCTTCAGTAATTCGCCCTTCTCCATACTTGAATTTTAATTATTCGAGCACATCTGTTATTTTTGCGTCCATTTGCTGAAGGCTATGGAAGTTGCTTTGATGGGCTTCATGGCTCACCAAAGGAATGCTGTCGAAATCGGCTTCTTCTTGTCTATGGTTACTTGGGTAGATTATAGACTCCTTAGCTAGACACCGTTGCAACCGAAATATCGAAAATGTTCACCAGACCTGATAAGGCAACATAATCACCTCACTCGCGTGTAATGGACATCCGTCGAAGGTGCGTCTTCCACCCACTATGATTCACGAATTCTCTAAAGTGAATGCGTTCGGGATGGGAGTGTTTCTTAGAGATAGTTTCTTATAATGGACCATACGAGAAGGTTATGTCCGAGAGAGGTACCATTTTCAGGCCGGAGGTATAAATAGTACAGGGATTTCATGAGCTGAAAGGGAAAACTTTCTTCTCGGTATATAAAGGGGCTATGTCACCCCAGGCGCATGCGCGCTTTGATGGAAAGCATTTTGAAATCATTGGCCTAACCTTTCTGAATACCGTCGGAGAGTTCAGAAAGCTGTTTTCATCTGTTTGAATCGCTTTTTTTTATCCTCAGAAAAGTTAGCTGAATGTTTTATTTACGAACATTCCTTAGTAATTAGAGAAGCTGTTTGTTGCGATATGTTTGAAAGCTTT
Organism: Pavona decussata; assembly: GCF_977016875.1. NCBI lineage: Eukaryota > Metazoa > Cnidaria > Anthozoa > Scleractinia > Agariciidae > Pavona > Pavona decussata. The sequence goes on along the minus strand of NW_028145607.1, from coordinate 176,417 downwards.
CGCAATGGCGGAAAAGCAAAAATCCCTCGACTAGTAGTAGCCAAATTAGTCTCAACCAGACTCTGCTGCGCAACTGCCCCAGCTGACATAGTACCCTGAAGTGAGATCCTATTTTCCTACTATAGGTATGTGAAATTGGGAACATTTTTTGAAAGGTGTATGAAAAAATTGGCTTGTCTATCAAAAATTTATATAAAAAGGTATGGAGACTCCTGTATGAAACTTTGTCGAGTACCAACCTCTCCACTCCCTACCCCTCCCTTGCCGGAGTTTAGTCTTTGAATAAAGGAGTGAGTTATTAACCTTATTTGTGTAATCATTGGAGTTAGTTACTGCGAATTTGGTCAGATTTTGTGGGGTTCGAATTACATCCGACGTGGCCGTATGCGCCCGTAAAACTTGAGGCTAATTGAAAACGAACAACCCACCTATAACGTTCACCATGATGTAGCTTTTTATGCTCCAGGTTCCCCATTCTACCGCGGAACACGAATATATGCCTGTGTCAGTCACTGATGCGTTGATTATGGTGAAGGTCGGCCCAGTATGTAGGAATTTCTCGGCGTCTTTGCTGTTCTTGTCTGTCTTGTACCAGAAAACCAAGTGTGAGGGGCTGTCCCTCGGCTTGCACGACAACGTCAAATTTTCATTAGCATATGCGGTAAACTCGTGTGAAATAGCCATTGTTGATCCTGAGAGGACAAAATGTTTGAAAGCATGTTAAGGTGACCCAATCAGTTAAAAAAAGTTTTCCTTAATCTTTTGGCTAGTTTGGGTGTACACGTCTCATATTTCCATTTCCGAGTAAACAGAGTAGGTGATTATAAGATAAGAGACTTCCGCCCTGGACTATGTTTCAATCGACCCTTACATTGATCTCGATATGTCTTCTTTTTTGATTTTCCTTTTCTTTATAGAGGGGAGGGGGGGGGGGAGGCTCTCTTCCCTTCTCTCAAACCTAAATATCTTATTTTATAAACACCGTTTTCAAATCCATTCCCTAAAATCCATGGTCCGTTCCCAGACCTGGCCCTGGGCAATACAAAAAACTATACCCCCCACATGCACTGCTTATATAACGGAGTACTTCCCTGCCCCCACCCCCTCCCCCCTCCCCCCCCCCACACATTTACTGCATGAATATGATAATACTTTGTTATAATTCTCTAGTGAGGGAGCCTATTTCTTATAAGGCCGGTTTCCTCGCCATTAGTGTTTAAATAATTAGTTTTTTCTCTTGCTTTTGTTCAACTTATGGCAACACAATAAACTGAACTAAACTGATCATCGACAAGTTTTCGCAGCGCGAGTGATTCTAATCTCCTTCGCAGCCGTTTATGGCATCAAGATGTAAGAAGCACCACCAAGAGTGGTGCGTGACGTCCCCAAACACGGCTGAATAAGTGACAAACCATTTTATTTATTAGGGTGGGGGTATAGGAGGGGAATATGACTGGTCAATTTTTCTGCCTAATTTTGTTCGAGATCAAAGCGTTGAATAGCTTTTTTTCACTAGCTTGTAAGATATCTCTCTTTGCCATGCCGGTCATCTGCGTCAGGGGCGCACGATTGTTCAGCTTCTGCAAACGCTTTGCAGGAGTGATTTTGGTATATGTCAGATATACGATAGCACGTCCCACCTTAAAAAGATAAGAGGCGTGTAGACTGCTGAGGAACAAGGGACTAATGTGTTGGAGGGATATGTTGACAGAATGTAAACCACAAATACAGAACCACATCATCACCTCTCTAAACCACAAATACAGAACCAAATCATCACCTCTATCGACGCCTCCTATTACGGTATTATTTCAACATCAGAGTAACTTGTCTCTGGGCAATACGCCGGAATTGTATAAAGCATTGTTATCCGTTTATGACGCAGAGAGCATAAAAAACATGCAAAACAAAATATTATCGTGTAGACGATGGCGCCGTTGAAAGAGAACAACAGCCCAATTGCAATGTATTGAATTTCAGCCTGACACAATAAACATCACTGTGAGGCTTCGGGGAATAAACCTATAGAAATTATTCACCGGAGCCTCGAGGCGATGTTATTGTTTCAGGCTGAATTTTAATATATCGAAATTGGACAATTGGACACAATAATTTCTCCGGACGGAGAGGTATTTCGATCGACTGTTAAGAAACATACACCAGGAATCAACTGTCAGATTCCTTATATTTTCTATCATGTACAGCTTCCTTCCACCCCGCGTGTGCGTGGGGGACTGATCGAGTTAATTCGAATCAGACTTTGAGCGGCGATTAAAAACAAGTGAAAGTAAAACACAGAAATTAAAACAAAAAAAAAAAAATAAAATAAAAAAACACTGCTTTGGCACTTATAACCGCCTAAGATTGAACACTTAAACGAAAGCACTACCTTTAGCATTCACGCTTAAGCCGAATAATATCCCTATAAGACGCGTTAAGGTGATCGATGTTATTATTTAAGGTTGGGCTTCATTTTAAACGATATGTTACCCATTTGGATTCTGCATATTTAAACGCTTTTTGGTAGGACATCATTGTTTTTACTTGATTTTTGTAACATCATCTGAACAATTTGAACTTCCAATTACCACTGATTCCTCTATTTACATATTTTCCAACTGGTATTAAACTGACATACTTGTAGTATTTATGGGGAATCAGAAATTCGGAATCGATTCGAATTTACGTGACATCTCGATTTTCCTAAGTGATACAGAGAACTATTTGGTATCTCAGCACAGGGGCACCCAACGACAGTTTTCTCTCAAATCCTTTGAAACGCTATTTTAGGCTATCTGGAGTGCCTTTAAGGCTCTGTTAGTTCATTTTAGGCTGTGCTGTAATATTTTTATCTGCTCGGTCATTCTAGGGCAACCTGAGTCTTTTCGAAATTACTAGGGCATCTTTGTCCATTTCCCGAAAACCTTAGGTCTTATTTCCTTTCCGAAAATCTTAGCTGACCTGTTTTCAGCAGCCGAAACGACATTGTTGTCAATCCGAAAACAATAGGCCTTGAATTTCCCATACCGAAAGCTCGAGGTGAAAATTCCCTTCAGAAAATTGTAGGCGATTAAGGGTCTCCCGAACAGATAATTTACCGAAACGATCTGTTGGGTGCCCCTTCAGTATCTTACATTGAATAGAGCGTGGAAATATGAGATATTTTTACCTTTTGTGTAAGCTCTTACATGCACTGAGCAAAGCTGCATGTAAATCTACCTCATGTATGGACGTGATCACGTAACATGAAATAAATAAACACGATGAACTATTATACTAGCTGGTTAGAAAATCTTAAGAAACATTACTGGATAATTACTTATAAGACATTAAGCAGTTTACCTTCAGATAAGGCGAAGCAAGCTGCCAATGCGAAGCCAATCGCTCCTAAAAGCAGGAAAGCGTTCATTCTGGAACCAAAGCGAATTTGAAATGACTGTAAAGACTGTCAGATGTTTTGATGAGAATCACCGCCTCTACAAAGGAAGTTTGCTGAAGCCGGTTCGTCTGACCTTGACAAGCAACTGATAACCGGAAGCTGTAGTGGGTGTCGACTCTGCGTCGATCACGTCCGATCGGAAATCAATCTGCACGAAATTGTGTTTAATTGTTTTACAGCTTAGTTTCAGTCACTGAGTTTCAGTGGAACCTCTCTTTACGGACACCTCTTTTATACGGACACCTCTCTATTACGGACAGATCAATTGGTCCCTGAGAGACCGAAATCCATATAAAGCCTACCTCTCTACAACGGACACCTCTATAATGCGGACACTTAATCCTTGCCCCTTGGTGTCCGTAATAAAGAGGTACCTTTATACCTGTATATCAATGCAGTCCATCAGCTGAACCGGGTCAATATTTCAGACGCCAAAATACTCTATCGGTATCGAAGTTCGACTTCCTCGCTTTTTAAAACAGATTACCTTTCATTTGATACAGTGTGGGTTGCCAAACTTAACCACATGGCGATCACCTCGAATCACCTTTTTGAATTCGAGAAGGCACCGGAAACGCTTTTAATAAGAGCACGAAAAAAAAAAAAAAAAAAAGAAAGAATCGTTTTCAAAACTGTTGTCTCAGTGACCAGTGTCCATAAGGGACAGAATGTTTTACAATATATTCAGTGTCGTACTCGACATAATTTCGGATGTATTTTCGTGATTCCGTGAATAGCTCAGATTCATGCTTTTGTCGTGAATTATTGTTTGATCATTAGCCGTAATCTGTGACTTTCGTGCCCGTTAAATGAGAACTGATTGTTTATTTGTTATTTATAGTGTATTTGTTTTGTTACGTTTTATAGTATGCGTGACAGTCTGCGGGTAGTACGTATAAAGTGGCCGTCATTGGTCATTATCGCACTTTCTGCACTATCGACCCTTTTGGTAGGTCAGAATCTACCTTTCAATATGATTGAACACAAACCACGGATATGACGAGAACCGGTCAAAGAATGGGACGCTATGGATGGAATTAGGAAAAAAAAAAAAAACACCAAAAAACCTCATTTCCTACGTGAAACATGAAATAAGCTAAATACAGCATGGATGGTAACACAACATTCAGAACATTAACAGAGGCTCATCAGCATGCCAGTATACCGCAAACAAGAAACGCAGCATCTGTATGCAAGCTTGTGTTGCACTCCTACGTACAGTAATTTAGTCATGAGTTACTCCAGCTCCACACAATATTTGTGGAAGCTACTGCCTGGAGATTGCTAGGCAACACCAGTTGCCACTGCAGTGAGTCTCACACTTATTGTGGCCTTCACGATGCGCGGTGCCGGATTTTCGAAGCTTGCTCACTGACTACTTTACCATGCACAAGCGGCAGGACGAAAACAGCCGTAAATGGCTGCTACTTCTCAGTTGAAAAGACTGTGCGCATGCGTCAGGTACCAGCGGGATAGTGTAGTATATTGCTCCTTCCTGACTCCTTCCTGTCTATCGTTTGAAAGCGAACTGAATAGGTCATTTGAAAAAACACAAGCTTAAGCTTGGGTTCGGGATTTACCGGTCTTTTACCAAAAATATTTTTCGAATTTGTCGGAATTTGTTTTGTACCATTCTGGGGAATAATTGGCAAGTAACTCCATGTAAGTTAGGATTGGATGGTCCAATTAAATCTGATTACGCTAGCTAAACGACAAACATTTTCCTAGAATAATTTTTTTAGTCGTACGTAATATTGACCTAATTTCAATTACTCCTGCCAGCTCCAACAACGAAACGATATTTCCTTGTCTTTTCTAAATTAGGACGTCGCCTTATGTCTCCAGACAGAGCAGTTTGGCACTGCTCACCTGCAATGTGGTATAAAAGGCTGCAGACTGTATTTCCTGTAGAGCCGTCATGGCATTAAGCGGCAAGCGGGGCTGTTCTAACTTGAAAGTATGCGGATGTAATCTTAGAGTCTCGTCTCTCGAAGACGTGTAGTTTTTATTACGCTGTACAAGATGGTAAGCATTTCTCGTTGTCTTGGATGAAGTACTTATGTGACGGGCCCATTCGTTTCTTTTCTAATTCAGTTGAACCGGTGGAGCAGTACCGGCATTGCCGTTTATTGTTGACTTCATGATGATAGTGGTCGATAGTTTGGAGTTCATGTACTATCTTAAGTGAAATGTAATAAAATTTTAGTGAAGAGCGGCGTATCCGCGGATGAAATGTTGCTCGCTGGAAGGGTTTCAAAACTGACAGCTAAAGGATTGGGTACAGACCCTTCCAATACCGGCTAAAATTAGCAGAAATATACCAAAACTATAAGGCAGTGGCAGAGCTAAAAGTTGAGCGAGTTGAAATAAACGCGACGTAGCACAAATGAAATAAAGATATATTTTCGGGTGACGTTTTCGTTGCTGTTGCCGTTGCCGTCGTCGTTGCTTAAGCTCCCTATCGCACCTTCGACCCTTTTGGTGCGTTTGGTTATCTTAGAATATACATTTCAATATGGTTGAAAACAATCGTGTTGCACTCCTACGTACAGTAATTTAGTCAAGAGTTACTTTTGAACTCCATCTCCACACAATACTTGTAAGGGGCACCCGACGGATCTTTTCGGTAAATTATCTGTTCGGAAGGCCCTTAATCCCCTACAATTTTCTAAAGGGAATTTTCACTTCGAACTTTCGTGATATGGAAAAATTTAGGCCTAGTGTGTTTGGATTGATAAAAATATCGTTTCGAGGGCCGAAAAAAGGTCAGCTAAGATTTTCGGAAAGGAAATAAGGCCTAAGGTTTTCGGGAAATGGACAAAAACTGAAGCCCTAGTAATCTCGAAAAGACTCAAGTTGCCCTAGATTGACCGAACAGATAAAATATTATATAGCGCGGCCTGAAATGAACCTACAGAGCTTTAAAGGCTCTCCAGATAGCCTAAAATAGCGTTTCAAAGGATCTGAGAGAAAACTGTCGTTGAGTGCTCCTGACTTGTGGAAGCTACTGGCTGGAGACTGCTAGGCAACACCAGTTGCCACTGCAGCGAGTCTCACACTTATTGTGGCCTTCATTGGAGAAAAAGTCCACGATGCGCGGGGTCGGATTATCGAAGCTTGCTCACTGACTACTTTACCATTTACAAGCGGCAGGACGAAAACAGCCGTTAATGGCTGCTACTTTACAGTTGAAAAGACTGTGCGCACGTGTTAGGTACGAGCCACATGTAATCCCCGCGGGATGGTGTAGTGTATTGCTCCTTCCTGACTCCTTCCTGTCTATCGTTTGAAAGCGAAGATAGGTCATTTGAAAAAACACAAGCTTAAGCTTGGGTTCGGAATTTACCGGTCTTTTATCAAAAATATTTTTCGAATTTGTCGGAATTTATTTTGTACTATTCTGGGAAATAATTGGCAAGCACCTCCATGTAAGTTAGGATTGAATGGTCCAATTAAGGGGGGACTTAACGTAAACGCTACTTTACTGCACTTTACATGGCTTTAATGGAAATATCTTGTTCATGTTTCAAGCGATCCAAAAACTCTATGTTCATCCCGTAAATCTATGTTGTGGGGTGTTTTGTGAATTTTGGGGTGATTTTTGGGTATATTTGGGAGAAGATAGTTTTTCTAGAAGGATTGGTTAAATTAAGAGAAATAAGAAATATTGAAGAATTAGTGAAGTTTTAAAATAAGAATTTGTAGCTAATAATTAATAGACGGATACCAAGTTAGTCCACTAGCAACCTGGGGTGCTCTTGCGTGGGTATCAACTGTCTGTTAGTGTTCCAAAAATCATTTTCTTTCTTCTATCCCTTCTTAAAACCACTTCAAATTTCATTCAAATTTCGGGTTAAATTCCCCCTTAAATCTGATGACGCTAGCTAATCGACAAACATTTTTCTAGAATTATTTTCAGTCGTACGTAATATTGACCTAATTTCAATTACTCCTGCCGGCTCCAACAACGAAACAATATTTCCTTGTCTTTTCTGGATTAGGACGTCAGCCTTGTCTCCCGACAAAGCAGTTTGGCACTGCTCACCTGCAATGTGGTATAAAAGGCTGCAGACTGCATTTCCTGTAGAGCCGTCATGGCATTAAGCGGCAGCGGGGCTGTTCTAACTTGAAAGTATGCGGATGTAATCTTAGAGTCTCGTCTCTCCAAGACGTTTGGTTTTTATTATGCTGTACAAGATGGTAAGCATTTCTCGGTGTTTTGGATGAAGTACTTATGTGACCGGCCAGGAGCCATTAATGGGTTTCTTTTCTAATTCATCCGATCAGCTAAAGCAGTGGAGCAGTACCAGGATTGCCGTTTATATATCGATGACTTCATGGTGATAGTAATCGATAGTTTGGAGTTCATGTTTTATTGAAATCGATATGAACTTTAAAATTGCCATAGAATTTAGGGCACTAAACGGTTCATTTTTTTTAAAATAATTTATCTCAGATTTTCGGATAAGAATGTGATCGAAAGTTTACAACTCTCATGTGCGACTTTTGCTGCGCTTCTGCTGTGCATAACTCTCGTCATTCCTAGGTGTTTCAAACTCCAAAGACCTTTTACGTGTCGTGTGTGTCATGTTGTAGGTTTAATTGACACGAAACCATTGGTATCGCAGGCTTGTCGCACGCAACAAGGTCGAGCCGCCTGAATTAGCCTAATTTGACGTCACAGGAAACTTGCCTGGAGGGATTGTGAAAAAATATATCTGAAAAATAAACAACACACAAACAAATGAGTGTTCCATTGAAAGATAGATTCTGTATTATTTTAAGTGAAATGTAATAAAATTTTAGTGAAGAGCGGCGTATCTGCGGATGAAGCGTTGCTTGCTTGAAGGGTTTCAAAATTACAGCTAAAGGATTGGGTACAGACTCTTCCAATACCGGCTAAAATTAGCAGAAATATACCAAAACTATAAGGCCGTGGAAGAGGTAAAAGTTGAGCGAGTTGAAATAAACGCGAAGTAGCACAAATGAAATAAAGATATATTTTCGGGGGACGTATTCGTTGCCGTTGCCTTGAGCTCCCTATCGCACCTTCGACCCTTTTGGTGCGTTTGGTTATCTTAGAATATACATTTCAATATGGTTGAGCACAAACCACGGATGTGACGAGGACCTGTCAAAGAAAGAGGCGCTACGGACGGAATTAGAAAAAAAAAAAAAAAACCAAAAAACCTCATTTCCCAAGTGAAACGTGAAATAAGCTAAATACAGCATGGATGGATAACACAACATTCAGAACATTAACTGAGGTTCATCAGCATGCAAGTATACCGCAAAGAAGACACGTAGTATCTGTATGCTAGCTTGTGTTGCACTCCTACGTACAGTAATTAAGTCATGAGTTACTTTTGAACTCCAGCTCCACACAATACTTGTGGAAGCTACTGGCTGGAGACTGCTAGGCAACACCAGCTGCTACTGCAGCAAGTCTCACACTTATTGTGGCCTTCATTGGAAAATTGGAAAGGTACATGATGCGCGGTGCCGGATTTTCGAAGCTTGGTCACTGACTACTTTACCATGCACAAGCGGCAGGACGAAAACAGCTGTAAATAGCTGCTACTTCTCAGTTGAAAAGACTGTGCGCATGCGTTAGGTACCAGCGGGATGGTGTAGTATATTGCTCCTTCCTGACTCCTTCCTGTCTATCGTTTGAAAGCGAAAATAGGTCATTTGAAAAAACACAAGCTTAAGTTTGGGTTCGGAATTTATCGGTCTTTTACCAAATATATTTTTTGGCTTTTTCAGAATTTGTTTTGTACTATTCTGGGGAATAATTGGGCAAGCGCCTCCATGTAAGTTAACACTGGATGGTCCAGTTAAATCTTATTACGCTAGCTACGTGACAAACATTTTTCCCAGAATTATTTTCAGTCGTACGTGATATTGACCTAACTTCAATTAGTGGACTCCTGTCACTTCAGCAACAAAACAAAATTTCCTAGTCTTGTACGGATTAGGACGTCAGCCTTATGTCTCCAGACAGAGCAGTTTTGCACTGCTCACCTACATTGTGGTATAAAAGGCTGCAGACTGCATTTCCTGTAGAGCCGTCACGGCATTTAAGAGGGGATTTCACCTAAATTTGAATGAAATTTGAAGAGGTTTTAAGAAGAGATAGAAGAAAGAAAATGATTTTTCGAACACCAACAGACAGTTGACACCCAAGCAAGAGCACCCCAGGTTGCTAGTGGACTAACTTGGTGTCCGTCTATTAATTATTAACCACAAATTCTAATTTTAAAACTTCACTAAATCTTCAATATTTCTTATTTCTCTTAATTTTACTGAATCCTTCTAGAAAAATCATCTCCTCTCAAATATACCCAAAAATCACCCCAAAATTCACAAAACACCCCACTACACAGATTCACGGGATGATGATAGAGTTTTTAGATTGCTTGAAACGTGAATGAGACATTTCCATAAAAGCCATGTCAAGTGGCGAAAAAATGGCGTTTAGGTGAAATCCCCCCTTAAAGCAGTAAGCGGGGCTGTTCTAACTTGATAGTATGCGGATGTAATCTGATAGTCTTGTCTTTCGAAGACATTCAGTTTTATTAGGCTGTACAAGACGGTAAGGACTTCTCGCTGTTTTGCCGATGAAGTACTAATCAGTGACCGGCGCATTGGTTTCTTTTCTAATTCAGTTGAACCAGTCAGAGCAGTACAGTACCGGAATTGCCGTTTATATATTGTTGACTTCATGGTGATAGTAATCGATAGTTTGGAGTTCATGTTCTATTGTAATCGATATGAACTTTAAAATTGCCATAGAATTTAGGACACTAAACGGTTCATTTTTTTGAAAATGATTTATCTCAGATTTTCGGATAAGAATGTGATCGAAAGTTTACAACTCTCATGTGCGACTTTTTCTGCGCTTCTGCTGTGCATAACTCTCGTCATTCCAAGGTGTTTCAAACTCCAAAGACCTTTTACGTGTCGAGTGCGTCACGTTGTAGGTTTAATTGACACGAAACCATTATAATCGCAGGCTTGTCGTCCGGCCGGCCGGCATATCGCACTCAACAAGGTGGTGCCATCTGATTCGGCCAAATTTGACGTCACAGGAAACAGGTCGGGAGTGATTAAATATATTTGAAAAAAAAAACGACATACAAACAAATCAGTATTTCATCGAAAGATAGATTCTGTATTATTTCAAATCAAAGGTCATGAAATCTTAGTGAAGAGCACGTATCCGCGGATGAAACATTGCTCGCTTGAAGGGTTTCAAAATTACAGCTAAAGGCTTGGGCACAGACCCTTCCAATACCGGCTACAATTAGTAGTAATATACCAAAACTATAAGGCAGTGGCAGAGGTAAACGTTCCAATCAATTATTTATAAATCGGTCATATTCTAAACAGCTGACATTGCAACGAGAAATCAAGATGAGAACTTCTCAACCGAGTACAGTAGAGACGAGTTATTGTGGGAATATATTTGGGTGGGAAGAAACTATTTTTGCTTAAAAGTACATTTGATACACAGCACCATTTGCTCCCGCCGAATCAGCTATCCATGGCTGTGCGCATGCGTAAGGTGCGGATGGTATCCGGTGTGCTCCTTCCTGCCTATCGTTTGAAACGTGAAATACCTTATTTTGTTACGGGAAATTGTCGTCTCTCGAAGACATTTAGTTTTTATTCTCTGTAGACGATGTTAAGAATTTCGCAGTGCCGCATGAAGTACTTATGCTATGGGTGCCTCCGCGTGCTCTCTGGCTTTAACTGAATTAGAAATTAGTACTGCATTGCCATTCAGTTGTTGACTTCATGGTGTTAGTAATCGATAGCTTGGAGTTCATGTACTATTGGAATCGATATGAACTTAATTGCCATTCAATTTAGGACACCAAACAGTTCATTTTGTTAAATATTCAATCTCAGATTTTCGGATTCGAATGTGATCAAAAGCTTAGGACTCTCCTATGCGACTTCTGCTACGGGCGCTGCTTGCATCATGAAAACAGATTGCCAACGCCTAAAATCTAATTTAAGGACGGCGTCAACTTTTATTACTGCGTATACGTTCTGCGCATCTCGAGATACTTGAGTCTCCTATTGGTAGTGCCTACTGTTGTGAAGCTAATGTAAGGGTGTATTTCAACTTTAATTTTAGTTGTTATTTCCTTTCGATAGTTTTGATGGATATTTTCCAGATTGTTTGACATTTTCCTGTTGTTCAAAGATTAGAGTTAACAGCTGTTAACAGCTTTAGCCTTAGTTTGGGCCTCCTCGTAGGTTGAAATCAAGGCAAAATACTTCAGGATTGGCAGCCTGATTGGTTTCCCTTTCTATTTATTTATTTATTTATTTATTTTGCCACACCACAAATACAATGTAAACAAAAAAAAAATAGAAAAAAAATAGATGTAACAATGGCGAGGAGACCTAAAGGAAACTATGAACCCTATATTAATTAGGTCTCCTCAGTTATTATTTTACAAGATGAAATCAAAAAAGAAGATAAGAACACGACGACGGATACAATTACAATGTCAAACGGAAGGATATATTACGAAAAAAAAAACTACAAGAAAATGAAAACTACGAATAGTTATTATAGAAAAACGCCTTAAGTGCTTTCTTAAAGGAGATAGATGAGGACGAGTTGACGATTTCGGTACTCAAGGAGTTGTAAAATTTAGGTTCCTGGTAAAAAACGGAAAATTGTTTGATTATCTATTTTCTTAGAACAGTTGTGTTGTTCTTTCCTGTAAGTGTATTTTGGCGAAACCAATTCTTATCTCTTCTTGAAGAAATTCATCAGGCTAGTGAAGATAAACATGTTTTTCAAGTTTTCAGCCGACAGTCGTCGAGACTGTCAGCATCAATAAGACGTTAAGACTGACTATGATTTAAGAACATTTAAATCGAGAATTCTTATCTCTGGCCGAGACCATCTGGTCTTGGTTGAGTTACAGTCGTAAACATGTTTATAGTGCACTATATAGTAAGGTGTGATTTCAGTGATACTAGTGGGAAAAAGAACTGAGTAGTGTAGATGTAGTATTGTGAGGAATCGTCGTCAAAGAATAAAGAAGAACTACTTAGATTCCTGGTGCCTCTCCGCTGTGTCAAGCAAGTGTCCAACACTACTACAGGGATATTTTTGCGCAGTTTTAAGTATGCGGAGAAAGCAGAAGTTTTGGTACGACCGAAATGAAAATTGGGGGTAACCATCCATTTTTTCAGAGGTAATAAAGCTTCAATTAAAAACAAAATCCATACAATGTTTTGTATTTTACCATTTATAGAATAATTGCTGTTTCATAATGTCTAAAAAATGCGTGGCCAGCCCCAATTTTCTTTCTGGATTCCAATAGCCTTGCTAAGATCTGCTTTCCCCGCATCAGTCACAAACCACACAAAAATACAGTCTTTTACGTGTCGTGTGCCTCACGTCGTAGGTTTAATTTACACGCAAGCATTAGTATCGCAGTCTTGTCGTTAGCATGTCAGCACGCAAGAAAGTGGTGCTGTCTAAATAGGCAAAACACAGGGAACTTATCGGGAGGGACAAAAAATGTGTTAATAAAACAAAACGAAACACAAATCAGTATTTTCTCTTTTCTTCAGTGGTGTTTCAGTTCATCCAAGAAAAGGCCAAGGATATAAGATGTTGGAAGGGCTGTTGGTACAGTCGTACCATCAAAACGGAAGGCTAGAGGTGTGGATAGGAGGCTGCCATTGTGGGACGAGTTTGTGCTGACATTGGTCACGGAACAAGACTTGATCATGAGATCAGCTTTAGCGCGTTTGGTGTCCAGTAGAATTTAGTGAATCAGCACTATTTACACTTGGAACAGGTGGGTGTTTCAGAGAAAAATTTGCTGTATCGATATCGTTGCATGCAGTAGATTGGTTTGATGAAAGAGCGGTTTGATTTAGAAATTGAACATTGGTCAATGTTGTTATGCGATGAACTGCCTGTGGGCTTCCCAGTCTTTGTTCTAACAAAGAAGCATACGATTTTTGCTTCTCTTGTAACAGATTAAACGGAGCTAGGGTCGCGCAACAATGTCCAACAGGGACCAACAGATTAAAATGAGCGCTGGCAGGATATATGTCGTGCAAAACAAGATTGATGGGACACTGACAAGCTTCGCTACTCAGACAGGGTGATGTCACATGGAGCTGTAATACCGGCTTGAAATGATTCCACTTACTTTGGGACATCGAACACACAAAAATGCTTCATTGAAAAAGAGTTGTACAGGCAGCAATATCGACTGTTTCTGACCATGTACCCGAGCGAGTACTCTCAGCAAGATGCTGCGCCACTAAAGCGTGATTGGAATCAGCTCGAACTTATCCGGAAATAGCGCCATTATCCGATTCACGAGGCTCCTTATTTAATCGTAATTCTGGTCGCTGTTTGAATCATTCCACGAACTACGACCTTCCTTTGCTGAGCTTTATTCTACATTTAGGAAACATACAAAGTAAATAGGGGCGGGAATTTTTCTCGCGTTCGCACCTTTGACATTGTTTATTTGCCCCTTGGTGATCCCACAAGCCTTTTTAAACTGAGAGCCGAAACAATGAAAGGGACCTGGGAACCGGCAACTCATTCGTTGTTCAGAAATCGGTCATATAGGCATTGAAAAGAGTAATCAAGATGCCGAACGTCTCAACCAAGTAAAGTAGCGACCAGTTATTGTGGGAATATATGGGTGGGAAGAAGCTATTTTGTTAAAAGCACATTTCATATACAGCAGCCTTGCTCCTGCTGAGATGCTACTTCTTCAGTAATAAGACTGTGCCCATGAGTATGGTGCGGATGGTATAGTGTGCTCCTTCCTGTCTATCTTTTGAAACGTGAAATACCTTACTTTGTTACGGGAAATAATTTACATAAACTGAACGAAAGTGAATCATCTACAACGGAATAACACCAACAGAACAATCTACAATACGACCAGTTCTAAAATCCAAAAACGTGAAAGACACAGGCATACTCGGAAAAAAAGAAAACCCGAGTGCTCCTATCAAGAGTCGAACCTAAGACCTTCTGATTACAAGTTCGGATGCTCTACCAGTGAGCTACAGGAGACTCTTGGGAGCTAACGCCGTCAAACCGCCGTTCATGGGGCGAATATCCTGCATGCACACTCGGCTAGGATTGGAATGTCATGTATGGCATATGTGCAATGGAAATAATGTGACGGAATATTTTAAGTCTGGTAAATAAATAAGAATGATGTATTACTCAAACATACTCGGGAAAAAAATCCTAGTACTCCTATCAGGAGTCCAACCTAAGGCCTTTCGATTACTAGTTAGATGCTCTATCACTGAGCTACAGGAGACTCGTAGGATCTAAGGCCATTAAACTATGTTCATGGGACAAACATTCACTGAAGAACACACAATTCTCATTTATTCCATCAAATTTGTTTTGAAAAAATTAACCCTGGTGAACAAATGAGAATAACGTATTCTAATCTAGACTGCATGTTTAAATTGATAGCGTTCTATTGATTTCAAACGCTTGTTCACGTGGCTGATTTTATTGAGCTGATAGGTTCTGATAATTGTGAATTATTAATGATTGTAAAAGAATTGACAGCCCTAAATGTGATAAATCATACAGCCCTAAACGTGAAATTAAGAACACGAATTAACGTTATCTCTCTCACGTGACGAAGTAAGAGCTTTTCTGTTGTATTAAATCTAACAGTTCTAACAGCACCGCGGTCTTCTCGCGTTCTCGTGTTTAATTTGACAAATGTATAGCTTCGTAACTGTGAGGCAAATTTAAATGATTTCCTAAGTATTAATTTCTTTCAAAAACACTCAGTTGAAAGCCCCCACAAAAAAGCTATAGTTCAACTGACATTGTTTTAATGTAATGTAACAGTGGATACAATACCACTTCTGTTTGTGGAATATTCAAGTTAATTAGTTTTTTTTTTGCACTCTAGATATTTTCCGCTATCACATGTGTCAGTTATTATTTTTCCACACTGATCGGGATAAGGATTATATGAAGGCGTGATAAAAGCAAGCGTGTATTGCTTCATTCGTGATAAAAACCAAGTTTTTAGTGCATAAACATTACCATTCTTATATTTTCTTGTTATTGCTTTAAATTAACACAAGCTAGTTCCCACAGAAATTGGAAGACTCAACAATGAAAATTCCGTGTTTTTACAAATTTCAGAGAGGTTTGAAAATAATCATAATTGGGGCAAGGGAGATCACGCATTAGGGAAGTATTACCTCCGCTTTTATAATTCATCGTGACTGTTAAAAAAATACCATCACGAATCTATCTGTAATTTACATCACAACGCCTTTGCGATTATATTATTATAAACCATAGTATACTTTAGCGAGTTAAGGCACAACCCTTTATTATAGCATTAACAAGTTCTCGGAATAGAGGTAGTCACGTTGAAAGTTTAAGAAAAAGGAAAACAGGTTTCATTTTTGAAGAATGTTTCGAGAGGTCTCCTGTCCCTGATCTTCAGTTTAAAATAGTAGACTACGTACAAATGCTAATAAGAAGAGAAAAAAACTGTAACAGAATAAATAAAGGATGCGTGAAGAGTTTTAAATTTAATTACATGGTGCAATTTCTGTTTGAAGTAATATGTTTCCAATTTTTTCATTAGGAACTAAATTGTTTTCGTTTTGCCCGAGGGATAGCAAAATACTTCTGACACGTAGATCGCTATAACTTTCTTCATATTTTTGTAGTCTAGAAAATTTTGTTGTCTTTCTTGTGTAGTACGGGATGGAATTTTTGGTAAATCTGAATTGGAAGTCAGATCCGGGGCCTAGTGGAGTCTCGTGGTCATAATTTTTGCTAGCATAGCAAGGTTCTTATGTGGACGTTTCATTATAAATGCTGGAGATGACGAAAATATTTTGAACGGCGTCGATGCAAATGAGGACCTCATTGATAAAGCTAAGAGACAGAAACGGGTCGCAAAGACGCAACTTACGAAACGTTTTACTCGCTTGATAAAGTTGATGACGGAGGAAACCATTGACAGAGATGCTATTCTAACAGCCCTTGAAGAAGATAAAGAAGGAAAGAAGATGGAAACGATCCAAATACCTGAATATAAGCCGCTACAACTTCGACAACATTTATCTGGTGAAGCTTTTAAGGCGGCGGAAACGTTAGGACATTCAGCAGCGGCTTACGATGCAGCAAAGGAGAGTCTAGAGAGAACAATTGACGGTCAAAGATGAAAACCGTTGCCCTTCATTAAGAAGAGTTGGAGGCCATTAACTCCGTTCGCCTGGGCAACGCAAGAGATTTAGAGAGGTTTTCAGATTTGTTGGACGTACTTGTAGTTAATCTCAAAAAAGCCAATCGACATGAAGAACTGGGCATAGGAACATTATTTGTCAGTCTGTTCAAAAAGTTGAACAAGTCAATGTGAGCCCACTATCATCGCTGGATGTACGAAAATGGTCGCTGGAAATCAGTCAAAACGTTAAAGGAGCTTATCGTACAAGAGGACGAATTTCAAATAGTGGCTTCGGTGCAAATATAAATATTGGCTGGATACCACTTCTGTTTTGTGAAATATTCAAGTTAATTAGTTTTTTTGCACTCTACATATTTCCCGCTATCACATGTGTCAGTCATTAGTTTTCTACACTGATGATAAGGATTATCTGGACGCGAGATAAAAGCAAGCATGTATCACGTTATTCGTGATAAAAGTCAAGTTTTAAATGCATAAATATTACCATTCTTATCTTTTCTTGTTATTGCTTTAAATAAATACAGTAAGTCAGTTCTCGCAGGAATTAGAAGCCTCAACAATAAAATTTCAGTGCTTTTACAAATTTCAGAGAGGTACGTTTGAAAACGACCATAATTGGGGTGAGGGAGATCATGAGTGTGGAATTATTGCCTCCGCGTAAACAATTCATCGAGATTGCTAAAAGAAAGTACCATCACGAATCTATCTGTAATTTACATCACAACGCCGTTGCGATTACATCGTTATAAGCCATAATATGCTTTTGGGAGGAAAGGCACAACCCTTTATGATAGCATTAACAAATTAATTCTCGGGATAGAAGTAGGCAGCTTGAAAGTTTAAGAAAAAGCTGGCAACAGGTTTCATTTTTGAATAATGTTTCGAGAGGTCTCCTTCCATCTTCAGTTTTTAACAGTAAAGTGCGTACAAATGCTAATAAGAAGAGAAAAAACTGTAACAGAATAAATAAAGGATGCTTGAAGAGTTTTAAATTAAATTACATGGTCAGTGAAATTGTTGTTTAAATTAGTTGTTTCCATTGGATATGGATAGTGGACAAAAGAAAGAACACGAAGACTTTTTCATTAGGAACTAAATTGTGTTTTTTTTTTTTTTGCCCTATAACTTTCTTCATGTTTTTGTAGTCGGGAAAATTTTGTTGTCTTCCTTGTGTAGTATACGGAATGCATTTTTTTGGTAAATTCGAAGTCGAGTTTTACGGACAATAAATACAGATCCAAGGCCTAGTGGAGTCTCGTGGTCATAATTATTGCTGGCAGAGCGAGGTTCTTCTCTGGACGTCTCATTATAAATGCTGGAGATGACGAGAATGTTTTGAACGACGCCGATGCAAATAAGGACCTCATCGATAAAGCTAAGAGACAGAAACGGGTCGCAAAAACGCAACTTACGAAACGTTTTACTCGCTTTGTAAAGTTGATGACGGAATTATAAATGCTGGAGATGATGAGAATATTTTGAACGGCGTCGATGCAAATGAGGACCTCATCGATAAAGTTGGAGACAGAAACGGGTCGCAAAAACGCAACTTACGAAACGTTTTACTCGCTTGATAAAGTTGATGACGGAGGAAACCATTGACAGAGATGCTATTCTAACAGCCCTTGAAGAAGATACAGAAGGAAAGAAGATGGAAACGATCCAAATACCTGAATATAAGCCGCTATAACTTCGACAACATTTATCTGGTGAAGCTTTTAAGGCGGCGGAAACGTTAGGACATTCAGCAGCGGCTTACGATGCAGCAAAGGAGAGTCTAGAGAGAACAATTGACGGTCAGAGATGAAAATCGTTGCCCTTCATTAAGACCATTGACAGAGATGCTATTCTAACAGCCCTTGAACTGAGATCAGTACAGCGGAAAAAAAGATGGAAACTATCGAAATAGCGGAAGATTTAGTTATCCTCTAAGAGAAGAAAGGTGGCAAAAGAAATGTGGAACGCGCCTAAGACGAAATGGAAAAAGTGATAGAAGACACCGACAAACAAGTCGCGAACGTTGAAGATTTTCTCTCTTCTCTCCTACAGAAAACACCGCCCTTACTTTCCACTGATTCGTTGATGAGGGAATTTTCGGAAGGAAACGATTCCAAAACTAATTGAAGCAAAAAAGAAGTTACCACCTTCGACATAGAAATTGCCGAACCCGAGAGAATCCGCTGCAATACGTAAAAGCGAAGGAGATTTCTCAAGAAGGAGCAACCATTGGTAGGGGGATGTGGAGCCAGTTAAAGCGCTTTTCTTTTCCTGTGTTTAACAGCGACAAGAAAAGTCACGAAGGATGGAAAACAGCTTTCATGGCATGTATTGACCAAGCACCAGCGACAACTGAATGTAAGCTGCTTCGAAAACATTTATCTGGTGAAGCTCTTTTGGCGGTGGAATCGTTAAGATATTCAGCAGCGGCTTACGATGCAGCAAAGGAAAGGCTAGAGAGAACATTTGTTGGTCAAAGATGAAAACGGGTGCACATCATTTAGAAGAGTTGGAGGCCATTAACTCCGTTCGCCTGGGCAACGCCAGAGATTTAGAGAGGCTTGCAGATTTCAGTGTTGGACGGACTTGTAGTTAATCTCAAAGAAGCCAATCGACATGAAGAACTGGTATGTCTGTCTGTGTAAAAAGTTGAACAAGTCAACGTTAGCCCACTATCATCGGTGGATGTACGAGAACGGTCGCTGGGAATCAGTGGAAACGTTGAAGGAGTTTATCGTCTAAGGGGACGAATTTCAAATAGTGGCCTCGATACAAATACAACTGAATATAAAGTTTTCTTTTTTTAACTGAAAGACGGCAGAAAACCTGTCCGGAAAAATGTTTTAAAAAATCAGAACTGTTGTCGTTTTCTTAAACCTTTGACAAATTCCTGAAACATATTTTGATCCGAAACTCAAATGAGAAAAAAAAAAAATCTCCCAGTGGTAGGTGGTTTTAATATTAAAGGAAACTGCTTTATCGAGCTGAGTATTTATTTGTTTATTGAAGGCAACAGCTGAACATAAAAGTAAAAGAATCAATCAACTGAAAAATATTTTTACCTGTTTATCATTTGCAGTGATAGGTAATCTTTAGTGAATTTAGTTAACTGTGTCAAAATATCACAAAGAAAAATCACAAACAAACGAGTTTACGACTGGTTTTGCTCGGTTGGTATTCTCAGTTATAAACCTTTTTTACAAACTTCTAATGACGGTAGAAATTCACTCAAAATTTACCCGACCACAAAAAGGAGAAAGAAAAATGACAATTCAATGGGGCCGATTTCCACCAAATTCTCCTTATTGTTGTTGGAGTATGGCAGCTGAACAATTTAGGAGACATTAATTATTTGCCTGATGCCAGAATCAAGAAATAGCTAGACCGACTTTTGAAATAAATCCAAAACATGGTTATAGAAAGCGAAACACTCCTAAAGTCTGAATTAGCAATCCCTGCAATGCGATCTGATTACAGAGACTCCTTCACACAGTTGCTGTTTTGGCCCTATCCAGTCCGGGGGAAGGCGATATTACAATGCAAGGAAAGATAATGTTGTCATTTGTTTTGCTGTTGCCACGAGGACCTTATTTTTGATAGGCAGGTTTCTTCTTCTACAATTTAAATTATCTTAGTGCTCTTGTGTTGGTTTTTGGTAACTTTTCGGGTGGCTTTCTGACTCCAAATTCAAGATGGCCGCGGGAACCGAAAAGGCCGCTGTTTACAAACCCCGCATGTAGTAACTCTCCGGTCACATGATGTCACCACGTTATGTTGCACCTTCAAAGGCAACTGTTTCGGACGTACTGTTTTTCAACTAGGTCTTATTGTCATACATTTAATACTCTATGATTTGATGCAAATATGTTGTACGGTGTTCTCTTTTAAGGAGGTCAGTTTCTCCAAAATGTTTTCAAGAATCTCCATTATGTTTGCTGTGGGCTTCATTTCCTTTGCAAGCGGGCTTGTCAGAGAACGCAGGTCTGCTTATGAGGCAGCGGTGATGTGCAGCAAAGCTGGATCGAACGCGGCCATGGTTTCCCAAATGGGATCAGACGAAGACCTAGCAGCCATATTGGAAGATGCTTGCATTTATTTAAGGGTAACGTATCTTACATTAATCAGTTCTGGCCACGTTTCCATGATGTTTGTGCTATTAATTTTTATCAGCAATTCCTACAGAAAATAAAAAAAAAAAAAATACATATATTTTTAGTGTGATCTGGGGGCGTTTGCGAGGTCCTTTCAAATTACTTTTAAAATCATCTCTAAAATCACATGGGTAAATTGCCATTAAAACAAAAGGAAAAAATAAATTAATTGGAAAAATATTTGGAGAGGATGTTAACAGATTATGCCTAAAGAGGAAACAACAAGAGCAATACAACTGCAAAGACAGCAACTACAAAAACGCTTTAATATGAATCCCTAGCACTATTTCAGTACTATTAAAAGCTGCAAACAACGCGAAATTTCGTTGCAGCCACGATTTCTCAAGAAGAAGCTAGAAAGACAAAAACATTTGCATCGAGCTAGAACAAAACGCGACTAATTGTTTCTAAATCTCTTCATATTTTTTGCAGGAATTTGCAAAGTGCATTATAATGGTAGATCCCGCTGAGTACATGTCACCTGTCATCAATATTGCAAACTTTTTGGTGGCGTATTAATGGCAACACAACTACCTCGCAGAGAGAGCTGGTTTGTGTAAAAACATGCTGGTTGATGAACTGAGGAAAATTGTCGTGCAGTCAGGTATACATGTGGTGTAGCACAGACTTATTGCTATTTTGAAACTATCTTCAACTTAAATTTCCTTTTCAAATATCTCATTGTAATGTTAACCCATCACGTCGCATTTAAATCTC
This sequence comes from Pavona decussata, assembly GCF_977016875.1. Classification (NCBI taxonomy): domain Eukaryota; kingdom Metazoa; phylum Cnidaria; class Anthozoa; order Scleractinia; family Agariciidae; genus Pavona; species Pavona decussata. The sequence goes on along the minus strand of NW_028145607.1, from coordinate 154,857 downwards.
GGCAGCATTCAGTTCACTTGAAATTATTTCCTCGAATCTTTGTCAAACGTTATTTTGATGGGTGCATTTTTTTATTTTTTATTTTTAGGTATAATGGAGGAAGAACATCTGAAAAATGTTGGTAAGAGACTGTTCTTTTCTTTTACAAAACCGAAGGAAAACGTTTAAGCACAAATAGATTCTTTATTTAAGGATTTTTTTAAATAAATACATCATTTGTGTCGTATTTGTCATCAACTTTCCCTATACAATTAAAGTCTTGAAAGAACATTTTAAAGTTGAATATGAGCATCACACAGATTGCAGAAGTAGCGTAAATCGCTTCCTTTCCATTTTGTAGTTGTTGGTGTTAATTCAGCCAACACAGTAACATCTGAACTTTTTTTCTACGTTTGAACTGTACTTTGGAAAACACAACTCTGATGTGTTTTATAATCAGGCTCCGGTTTCCAACATGTGGGACTGGAATATTTACATCCGGAAGATCATGGGCTATACCAGGATGTCTTAGGTCTCTTTATGACGTAATCCAGTGAAGCTGCAGGCGTCGATGAGAAGCGTTTTTCTCTCCAAGACGAGAAGAAAAATTATGGCAATTAGGGGAACATGCAGAACTTCCAGTGGCAGTACGACACATCTTGGACGTCATTGTTATCTTTCCTCATTTCCTTATTTTTCCCTCCATAGAAGAGGACGAGGAAGCACAATGCGCCGTTGATGCCATGCGCGAATGCATGACCAGAGCAGTGCAGCTGACAAAACTTGGGGTTTCCCAGGACTTCTTGTCATCGATAACAGATTACATCAGCTGCTATGAAAAGGAAGGTGCTTCCTGTGAGGCACCTATCTTCAAACACTTCATTGGTTTGATGAAGGCTTATAGCAGACACCTTGAAGAGGAGCATGAGAAGTACGGAAAGATGGTTGAGAAAATACCGCTTCCCCAACCGGATACATAAAGAAATATTTCTTACCTCATTGTTACCCTCTATAAGACTAAGAGAGCAAAGCTGCAATAGTACGACTGTCTGACTGAACTGTCGCATCCATAATAATAGGAGAATACTTATGTCCTAATGCCATTAGGGGATATTAATTGCGCTGGTGGGTTTCAAATATTAAATTTTAAGGAACACGAGGGTAATTTAAATTTAAATAAAGCGATTGAAAATGTTAGCGATCGTTCCAGTTCTTTTAATTTACTGTGAACGACATCGATAGGTTGCAAGCTTCGAGAATCAACCCAAACCCAAGGACCTGGGAGGGTGATCCTAGCAGCTAGTATCTACGATAGTGTGAAGTGTTGAAGCACCTGAGGCACGCGTATTGTAGATCAAGGATATCGGGCGGATGTCACGATAACATTAGCAACGTTCAATTACAAAGGAAAAGAGAAAAAAACTTAAGACTACATGCAATTATGCTGGGTCAATTCTTGTGTCAGTCTAGGAATCAATCTGGTATATTGTAAACAGAAACGAAACAATTCCAATTTCTTACTGTCTAAGCTAAAGTCTTAGATTACCACTGCGTTGTGATGTGGATAATTTCATAATAATAGGATTATCGATGGTTGGGATCTGATCCATCATGTACAATTGAAATCGACATAAACTTTGAAGTTCCCATTCATGAAGTTGAAGTGCGATGCTTCCATTCAATTTCGGTCACCAAACGGTTAATTTCCAGTTCAAAATCATTTTCGGAAACTTAGATTGCCTCAAATGTTCGAAATCAATCATGACTACGCTACCGTTTTCTTTGGAAAACATCACTCCCAAAACTTAATTACATGGAAATTATAAGCTTTTTTTGTTTTCCTAGGAAGGAAAAGCATACATCAAGGGTAGCTGAGATTTTCGGAAAGCCAAAGGAGCTTGCAAATGCTGGACAGATTCCTGGCCGTTAAAAGTGATTAATTGTATTTGATTTTTTACGTGGCTGAACATATCAAAATGTGCAATTTTCAGGAAACAAAAACATGAAACATGATGTGGCAATACAGAAATGGCAGTCTAGCATTTCAGTGCTGAATCTCTATCCCTTGATTATTCCTAATGCAATGACAAGGTGTTTCAAGAGCAATTACTTATTTGCCGATGTTTATTATGAGGAAAGGAAGAAAAAAATTTGCTCGAACACTGTACCAGTGAGCGACCATTCAAATTAGCTGTGATATAAACTCATGAGGCACAGTTGTTTTCTACTGATAGACGCTTTCTAATGGCAGAGGCGAAGAATTTAGGGTAGGAATTAAATCAATGTTCTGAACAAGACAAACTTGAAGATCCCCTTCGCAATGAGGAATGCTATAATGTGTTGAAATAATGTTCTAAATGAAAGTGCCCCGGGAGCGACGGACTTTCTGTAGAATTTTATTTGTATTTTTGGCCTCTGCTGGGAGAAGAGATGACACGAAGTTTTAATTACGCACTCGATCGGGGACAAATGAACATAACTCAAAAGCAAGAGATCATTAAGGTAATACCGAAAAAGAAAAAAGACAAATCTTATCTTGAAAATTGGAGACCTCTCACTTTACTTAATGTAGATTACAAGATTGCAACCAAAACTATAGCTCACAGAATTGCTAAGGTTTTCCCTAAACTAATCAGTGAAGATCAAACTGGTTTTGTAAAAGGTCGCTATATCGGTCAAAACATCAGACTTATACAAGACATTATGGAAGTAACTGAATCAGAAAACATACATGGCATCGCATTATTCATCGACTTTAAAAAAGCGTTTGATACACTCGATTGGAATTTCCTGTTTAAGACGCTAGAACTGTTTATTTTCGGTCCTCAAATTCAACGATGGATTAAAACTTTTTATAACAATTGTTTTAGTTGCGTCATGAATAACGGATACGCTTCCGAGTCTTTTAAAATTCAGAGAGGCGTACGGCAAGGATGCCCGCTTTCCGGCGCTCTTTTTGTACTATGTGCAGAAATATTAGGAAATGCAAGAAGACAAGATAAGACCATTAGCGGAGTAAAGATTTTTAACAAAGAATTTAAAGTTTCACAATACGCTGATGATACTACCGCTTTTGTTGCTGACCTCGAGTCGGCTGAAAATCTGTTCAAGTTACTGGATGCATTCCAGAAGTGTTCTGATCTCGAAATCAGCAAAAAGCAACCTCTGAATCGGTCTACGCACTTGGAATTCATTTTTCTTATAATGAAGAAGTTTCTCATCAAAAAAACTTTGAACAAAACCTTACTTCCATGAAAACTCTACTTAATATATGGTACCCTAGGAACCTCACATTATACGGTCGTATAACCATTCTGAAAACTCTTGCACTATCCAAAGTTATTTACAACACTTCTATGCTATTGTTTCCATCGTTTTTCATCACTACGGTCAATCAAGCTATCAAATCTTTTATCTGGGGCAAAACAGTCAAAATCAAGCATTCGACTATGATAGGTCCAAAAGAGAAAGGAGGACTAAACATGCCTGACTTTGAAATCGTTAACAATGCCCTCAAAGTCACATGGATAAAACGATTAAATGGCAGTAATCCGGCTGCCAGCTGGAGTCACATTCCTCTCGCATATCTAAACAACGTTGGAGGCCGTTTTCTTTTTGAATGCAATTTCGATCTGAAGTTCCTAAAAGCCCAAATACCTCTTAATTTTTATAAAGAAGCCTTGAAAGCTTGGCAAAAACTAGTTTGCTCTACTCCTAAATCCAAAGAGCAAATACTAGATGAAATTATCTGGAATAAGAGGTTTATTAAAATTAATGGATCCTCAGTTTATTACAAGCGGTGGCATGAAGCTGGCACTGTACTATAGTCAGCGATATATTCAAAAGCGACTCTTTCTTAACCTTTAATGACTTTGCACCCACATTTCAGTTAAAGACTAACTTTCTGAAGTATTATGGCCTTTGCCACGCGATCCCTCAAGAATGGATTAATTTATTAATCGGTAAAAGCGGCCTATAACGAGTTCCATAAATAACAATAACAAAATTTATCAAGATAAAATTTCTTGCAAAGTTGCAAACCAAATGTTTGTGCAAAAGAAATTCGAAAGACCCACAGCAGAGAGGAGGATGAAACAGGCTAACTTCGACAAAGAATCGATACGACTTACTTACACCATTCCCTTCAAGTTACTAAAGACATTAGACTGGCTATCTTTCAGTTTAAGATCATTCATCATATTTTACCCACTAATGCCACTCTTTTCAGGGATTCGCTTGTTCAAAAAGAGCAATGCCACCTTTGTAACGAGAAACAAACATTGAAACACCTTTTTGTAACTTGCCGTTTTGTACAGAGTCTTTGGACTCAATTTTCCCTCTGGTGGAAAGGAAAAACCCTAAATTCAATCACCTTATCAGAACAAGAAATAATATACGGGTTCACTAGAGATCTCTCTCGTCGTCTTGGCTTGAACCTCTGCTTAATTATTGCCAAACCTTACATCCGTACTGCGTCACGAAGAGAAGAAGAGTATATCTGGGAAGCCTATTGTGCTATATTAAAGAGTCACCTTGAAATTGAAAAACAAATCTAAGTTGCAAATAAGTCTTTTTGTATTTTTGCTATATTGCTTTGCAAGGCTGACAAGTGCCAGCAAGTTATGTGCAATTGTGTAATTTGTTGCTTAAGTTTGTAGTTTTAAAAAGCATCATAAGTATTGTGAAAATCGTTAGTACCGTATTGTAAGTGTGTACTAAGTAATTAGTATTGTAAGTAATTAGTATCGTATTGCAAGTAGCGGTATAATTGTTAGTAGCGGTGTAGCTGTATCGTAAGTTGTGTAGCTAGTTTGTTGTGTAGTTAACTATAGTTAAGTTTTTTTCTTTTATGTTTTGTAATGCAGTGTCATATGGTAATATAATTTATGAAATGTACTGTTCTGAAGTACTCAATAAAGTGTTCTTAAAAAACAAAAACAAAATAACAAAAAAAGAAAGGGTGATGAAAGCTAAGCGGGCATCTGGCAGAAATTACAGTAGAACGCACAGATTAGTGTGCTTAGTTCTGCTGAAACAAGGAGCAAGTCTTTAAGTTTTAAGGAATGGGTAGCTGTATTTTTGTTTTCGTTTTATGCATAGGAAAAGGCACTATGAACTGTAAAAGTTTGTATATATACGAAAGACAGCAAGGGATTGGGCCTCAAGGCGGAGTCTTCACGTATATATGAAACTTTACTAAAGCCACCTCCCTCCTCCAAGAACAAAGACATGTATCTTCAATAATCCGCTGCCTTATCTGAAGATTGTTCCTTAAATAAATATATTTTTTGACAATTTAAGCAGAGGTTATTTCCGAAACTAGATATACCGAGAACGCACTGATTTTCATAACTGAGTCAAAGTCTACCATTTGTTTTCGTACCATTCACTTAAGGCCCGGCCAAACGATTGCAACATCATCCAAGTTCAAGTTGGACAATGTTGCAGAGTGTTAACGAGGTGGCCAAACGGAGTACAACATGTTTGATGCAACACTTGGACTTAAGGATCTGGGACCAAAATCTCCCCCAGAATCCTTAGAAAACAAATCCGCGCCATATTGGTTGCCCACAAAAAAAATGGCGCAAGACCGATCGTCCCCTGCGTCGGTCCATCTTCTCGCTTTTCCTGGTATTACATTTTCATCTAATCCTCTGCCCTTTCTCTTTCTATTTGAAGAGATCGATATCGCTTGTGTTTAAGCTTTAGTCGCTGAGAGTTGTTCTTTCGCCATCTTGAACACTCACGTGGAACGCACGAAGTAAAAACAAATCATTGCCATGGAAACAGATACCCGCAAAGTCAGCTAAGCTAAGTAGAGATGCGCGCGGTCAACACAGCGGCCAAACCTTAGAACAAAAGAAATGTTGGACGATATTGGATCATCATTCAATACCATGCAACATCGTGTTACCTGGTGGCCAAGCGAATGCAACATGTTGGGTTCAACTATGTTGGACGATATTGCATCAACATGTCGCATCCGTTTGTGCCAGAAAGCGTCCAGTCATGTTTGAACTTTCCATCCATTTCCCTGTATTTTTTCCCGCGAAATATTTTTAGTCAGCAGTTCACGGCTGGTTCGGTATAGAGACAAATGTATGGAAAGTTCAAAACACGCATTAACCCTTTCACCGCTAAGGGCGACTAATCTCGCCGTTTTAGAGGCTATTACTTTCAAGATTGGCTATGTTCTCAAATCCAGAAATCTGGTTATTATGGTCTCCTAATAGTGTTAATTAGTAAGTGTTTTAGGCTTTAAGAGCAAATAAACTGATTTATCCTCCGTTTGCCGTTCCATATCAACATTTATTTTCAAGCAAAACCAAAAATGCCCCTTTTTTGCGGCATCGAGGAAAGCTGAAAAACACACATCTTTGCTTCCATTTTTTTCATTCAAAATCTCATTTTAAAACCAAAATTCCTTCATGACAGCAAACCTAAATCTCACGCATAAGCATTTATCTCCAATTTTGCCTCTCACGCGTCCAGCTGTTCGAACATCAGCCATTTGATTCGAGCCACTTTTCAAAGCCCGTGATTTCCCCTTTGCCGTCCGAGTTGCATTCTGGGTAATTTCGATACAACGACGAAATTGAGGTCCCGCCATCTTAATTCAGTAGTTTTTTTTGTCGTGTGTCGAGCCACCCGATCCTACTGGCCAACTTAGCAACAACGGTTCAAATAGGTGACGTCACAAAAAAACTTGAGTCCTCGTTATTGTAGAGCAGCAAACATTTCAAAGGAGATCCTCATATAGGAGAACTAAATCCGTTTTGGTCATCTACATCGAGATAATTGTCCATAGAGTCCAAGAAATTTGGCAGTGAAAGGGTTAATGTTGCGCACTGGAGTAAATGTCCAGTATGCAGGATGTTTGTCCCATGAACTAGTTAAATTTAATGGCCTTATCTCCCATGAGTCTCTTGTAGCTCAGTGCCAGAGCCTCCGAACTAGTAATCGGAAGGTCTTAGGTTCGACTCCTGATAGGAGCACTCGGATTTTTTTCCGAGTATGCTAGAGTCACTTACTGAATAACACATCATCATGCTCAGCATTAATGTTTTTCAAACAAACAATACTAACGAGCGTGAAATTATAAAATAAAGAATACTAATGAGGTGAAAGACAATCATCCTTGCTCTCTTTTTAGAATTAAATCAAATGCTGCCCTAGGCTATTCAGATTGACAGGGTTCTATGGGTTTTAAGAGCGCCTGTCTGTAAAAATCAGACAAATTCTAAATTTCGTGGCAAGGGTGGAAAATTCGATTTCTTTCATAGTTTAATGTCAGATAGGTTAGGATATAACTAAAATCACTGTATAGTTTTTTCGGTGAAATATCCTTTTATTTCAAAGAAAAATGCAAATAACGAAAATCCGTTAAAATCGTCATTTGAGGCGCTAAATTATTACACGGGTTTGAGAGCCTCGCGTGCGAGGACAAATCATTTTACCGCTTTTAAAACACTAAATCTTTTTTTACAATCTTTAAATATCTTTTAGAATGATTTTGGGAAATATTGCGTCCTTCTGTGTATGCGAAATAATTTAATTTCGAAGGCATACAATTCACTGCAGTAAAAGTACTTCGTGAATAAAATTAATTTTCACCATGTGCGAAACCTTCAAATCGATTAAGCTTCTGGTGGTTGAATGTTAGAAGGATGGTCTATGGACTCCCGTAAAAATTTCTTTGGGCAAATGATTAAGAGCGACGTGAGAGCTATTCAAAGTCCGTACAAAATGCAAATATTTGGCCCCCCGCGGTAAACTTTGAAGTTGCAGGTCAGACATAATTTTTAGTCCGTGTTCATGTCTTGACCCATATTAGGTTAAAATAAGCACATAGAAAAACATTTCGAAATGTTCTAACCTTATAATATGCTTAAAGACAGGTCCAAATGCCATTTTAGCACGATTCTCTGGTCGTTCGTCGCATAAGTTTGAGCCGGCTGTTTGTATTAAACGTCCGCGATGTACACCACGCAAACTGGTCGAATACAAATCTTTGATCAACTTTCGGTACATTTCATCAAGACTGCATCTTCTACGACGGCTAAGTCGTTTGTGAGTATTGCTTGGTTTACAGTGCACGAAAACATTACACCTGATCGCTGCTAGAATGACAAAAAATGTCGGCGCTTTCAGTCTATCTTTATATATCTTGCATTGCCGGGAGTTGTTTGTTCGTCACGCAATACAATGTCCTGGATATTTTAGGGGGGCGGAGGAGGGTGAAAATGCGAAATGCTTGATAACTGAACATGAACATGCTCAAGGCAACAACAACAACAATTAAAAAAGTGATACCTTTCGTTATGTTATTTTTCCCTTGCTAAAATCCAGATAATTTATGTATTCGCAAAGTCATTTGCGCGCGCAGGCATGGTTGTTGGGAGCGTAACCGTGGATAGGGGGGGGGGGGGGGAGATAAGATTTTAGTAAACAGTATCAATACTTACTGATGAAGATCACTACACATCGTTCAGCTAGTTCTTTCCATCTCATAAATTGGGGGGGGGGGGGGGGTAAGATTTGACGAAACAGTATCAGTACTTACTGATGAAGATCACTACACATCCTTTACCTAGTTCTTTCCATCTCATAAATTGGGAGGGGGGGGGGGGTAAGATTTTACTAAACAGTATCAGTACTTACTGATGAAGATCACTACACATCCTTTAGCTAGTTCTTTCCATCTCATAAATTGTGGGGGGGGGGGGGGGGTAAGATTTTACTAGACAGTATCAGTACTTACTGATGAAGATCACTACACATCCTTTAGCTAGTTCTTTCCATCTCATAAATTGTGGCGGGGGGGGGGGGGGTAAGATTTTACTAGACAGTATCAGTACTTACTGATGAAGATCACTACACATCCTTTAGCTATTTCTTTTCATCTTTAAATGCAATAGATCCTAGCATGAAGCCAAAAATATCCCAGTCATTGCAGGCATCTGTTTATCATACTATGTCATGGGCATGGGCGAGGACTAAAATGCTTGAAAGCTGCACTCGGTACTAGTCCTGGAACTAGTACATACTCTAGGTTTGAAACACAAAACTGCAGCAAAACTGCAAAATTCAAAAAAAAAAAAACCGATTTATTTAAGGAATTTCGTCTTTCCTTGCTTGCTTCATCTTAAGTAAGCCCCAATATTAATTTATCACTGTGGGCTCCTGTCACTGGTTGCAGGCTAGCACTATTCTTAGACAGTGTTAGACTGATAACAGCTTTCCGGGCCTTTATTACACGTTGAAACTTTTAGCTGAAACTTGTGTGCAACGGCAAACGAGACAAGTTTCACGAAGTGGTGTTACACGGTGAAACTGTTGTTTTTTCACCACTGCGACCGTTGCGAGCCGTTGCAGAAGTAGAAAGCGGTTCTACTTTTCGTGAAACTTGTCTCGCAACGGAAGTTCGAAAAAGTTTCACGAAACCGACCATGTTACACGGCACAACGCCTGCTGAAACTTGTTTCGCAGCGCCGTTGCACCCAAGTTTCAGCTAAAAGTTTCAACATGTAACGGCGGCTTTAGTTATGCTAGTCCGTTCACCAAAACTTGAAAAAAACATTACCTCAACTAAACAGCTTGCGCAAGGCTATAACAGCTTGTAAGTGGTAGGTTAATAGACTGGACATAACTCTGATCGCTGCAGGTAAGATTGCTGTCCTTGACAGGTAGATGGGGCTAGTAACAGGTTATGGCGGTCTGTTGACGTAACTCAAGCGAGGAGCAGAATCGGCTCCTATATATTGACTAATGAATACAGTCTGAAATGTGAAAGAGTGCTCTGTTTCCAACCTGATGGGCGACACTTAGGGCCTAGTTAATGCCGTATTACTTACGGACCAGAGGAGGGGTGGGGTGGGGAAAGGCGTGGGAGAAGATTGGTATAAAACCAGCCTGTAATAACCAATCTCCCTTCGAGTTACTGTTATACCTTCACTTTCCTTGCCTAATTCATAAACCAATCATCATGCCACATGATGGTTTCGGCCTCAAATTTGATACGCACCCCACACTGTCTTCCCCATCCCTCACAAAAAAAAAAGTTCCGAACCTTCAGTTGACAATAATAACCGGTGTTTATGTGGTGCTGGCGTGGGGTGGGGCTTCTGACAGGATGGGTGCTCTCGGGACGGATGATGTTGTGGCCCACGCGCATTACGTAACATCATAATTTCCTTCAGGTAGTATCCAGACACGCTTGGTGGCTTCTACCGCGTAGTCGTAGTGTTGTACCACCAACAAGGGCCTTAAAAGAACTACAACCCTCCATTTTCAGTGTAACAAACTTGACTTTAACAAATTTCACTTGTGCCCCCCTCTAAGCATACAAACGGCGCTAAGTAACTAGCACGACCAGTAACTATTTGGCGATTCTTTCTCACGCCGAATGGCCATAGCCATAAATTCGACTGAAATATTTTAGCGATTTTATTTTTAAATTTAGAAAGCACTTCAAATTAAATGTTGTTTAATTTAGACATCATAAATTTGATAGTATTTGAAAAACAACACACCTAACGAAGTAACACGCAGATGAATGAACACCCGAAGCCACAGCAGACCCAGACTTATTTACGGAAGAATGAAAAAATGGGTGATTCAATGTCCTCCTAGGATTCCACTAACTCAGGAAAACAAACGAACGGCAATATTTTTCGCAGGGGTGCGTTCTTTCATTGCTATTTATCAACTATTTATACGGGAAATGCGCTATTTGGGGTCATCTGCGTGCAGAAAAAAAGACCTTTCTCTTCGCTTTTTTGGCTTCATACTAGAATCTATTGTATTAAAAACATTGAAAGAACTAGCTTAAGAATGTAGTTATCTCCATCAGTAAGTACTGATACTATTTTCGTAAAATGTAATATCCACTCTCGCCCCCCCCCCCCCCCCCACCCCCCGAACGCTCCTAACAAGCCAGCCCGCGCGCGCAAACGAATTCGCGAATGAATAAATTATCTGGATTTTAGCAAGGAAAAAGAGCGTAACTAAAGGTATCACTATCTTAATTGTTGTTGTTGCCTTGGGTATACCTGTTCAGTAATCAATCATTTTCGCATTTTTACCCTCCTCCACCCCCCTAAAGTGGTCATGAGTGGTATTGCGTGACGAACAAACGGCTCCCTGCAATGCAAGATAGACTGAACATCCTGAAAGCGCCGACATTTTTTGTCATTCTAGCAGCGATCTGGATCAGATGTTATATTTTCGTGCACTGTAAACCAAGCAATACTTCACAAATGACTTAGCCATCGAAAAAGATGCAGTCTTGATGAAATGTACCGAAAGTTGATCAAAGATTTGTACTCGACCAGTTTGCGTGGTGTACATCGGACGTTTAATACAAACAGCCGGCTCAAACGTATGCGACGAACGACCAGAGAATCGTGCTAAAATGGCATTTGGACCTGTCTTTAAGCATATTATAAGGTTAGAACATTTCGAAATGTTTTTCTATGTGCTTATTTTAACCTAATATGGGTCAAGACATGAACACGGACTAAAAATTATGTCTGACCTGCAACTTCAAAGTTTACCGCGGGGGGCCAAATATTTGCATTTTGTACGGACTTTGAATAGCTCTCACGTCGCTCTTAATCATTTGCCCAAAGAAATTTTTACGGGAGTCCATAGACCATCCTTCTAACATTCAACCACCAGAAGCTTAATCGATTTGAAGGTTTCGCACATGGTGAAAATTAATTTTATTCACGAAGTACTTTTACTGCAGTGAATTGTATGCCTTCGAAATTAAATTATTTCGCATACACAGAAGGACGCAATATTTCCCAAAATCATTCCAAAAGATATTTAAAGATTGTAAAAAAAGATTTTAGTGTTTTAAAAGTGGTAAAATGATTTGTCCTCGCACGCGAGGCTCTCAAACCCGTGTAATAATTTAGCGCCTCAAATGACGATTTTAACGGATTTTCGTTATTTGCATTTTTCTTTGAAATAAAAGGATATTTCACCGAAAAAACTATACAGTGATTTTAGTTATATCCTAGCCTAACTGACATTAAAATATGAAAGAAATCGAATTTTCCACCCTTGCCGCGATATGTCTGATTTTTACGGACACGCTTGCCACGTGACTGATTTTTGAGGTGTAATAGGTTCTGATGATTATGAATTGTTCATGATTTTGTTAAGAATTGACAGCCTTAAGTTTGACACGTCATATAATCCTAAACGTGGAATTAAGAACACGAATTCACGTTATCAACACCCAGAGACGAGGTAAGATATTTTCTGTTGTATTAATTCTAAAGTTATAAAAGCACTACGGTTTTCTCGCGTTTCAAACGGTACCTGGAAAGCAAAATTAAATGATTCCCTTCCTTAGTATTAACTTCGTAACAAACACTAAGTGGAAAGCCCCACCAAAAAAAATTAAATAATAACAAATAAATTGTCATTGCTTTACTGAAGTGTAACAGTAGATACGACGAAACATCTGAGTTTTCGAATATTCGAGTTTAGTTTTAACTCTACATATTTCCCGCTATCATAGGTGTCTGTTATTAGTTTTTTACACTTATGATAAGGATTTGTTAGGAGGGAAAATCAGTAAATTATTGAATTGTGTACTTTTGGGTTTTTTGTTGTAGATTGACAAATTATGTTTTGGACCGTTGTGCCCGTATAAAAAAAAAAATAATAATTAGCATGACGACACAAGGCAATTATCATCACTCCGTTAGCCGTTTGACAACAAATTAGTGTTACTTATTTTGCTCGGCGTGGACGTCGAGGTTTAAGGGAAGGCGTATGTTAGGGAAACTTTGGTCGATATATATTGTACCCATATTCGAAATTATAGGGAATATTTCATATTTATGCAAGTATATTTTGGGGTTTAAGGTTTTGTTATTATTGGTTCTATATCGTATATCATTCAATTTCAGGGGAATGGTAACCTTAGTTTCTGTTTTTGCTCTTCAATAATTTGCCGAGCTGTGCAAATGTTTCGGAAACACTATAATGCTTGTTATTAAAGGGAAATAATTAGAAAACCAACAGTAGCTATGCTAGGAAGTATTTTTCAATTTACCTTCGTTGACCTGAATAAGGTTAATCAACTTAGAAGTTCTAGAAGTGTTACTTGAAGTAAATTGGTTTCGGTTGAAATGAATACTCTTGGAATGTGCTCCGTTCTGTAATTGCGTTTTCAGGAGTATTCAATAGGATAACCTTTTAGTTATGAATACTAAGTGAGTTTCTTTGTGAACTGTAATGACGGTAATTACGCGGCACGAGCCGTTCACTGACACCTCGGAAAACTCATTAACTACTTTTACACACCTCAAGAACTTTTAACTTATCAGGACAGTTGAATTGTGCGAGTTATCCTTGATTAACAAGTGTAGTCGTTAGCTAGTCGTTAGTGAGGTTTTGGTGCTAAAACTTGGCTTTTTAATCTTCTAGTCGTTATCGGCAAAGTACTGCCGCGTCCTCTGTAATTACTTTTCACATTCACACGTATTGTATTCTGTTAACAATGGATACTTGTCATATCATATATACACAACTCTGTAAGTAGCGCTAAGTGATTATATTGCTGATTACAGCAGTGATTACATGTTTACAACCTTGCTGTTGGACGAACTTATGTCAGTTCGTCCTTCGAGAATAAACTGCTGTTGGAACCAAAAGTGAAGTTGTCGCTGTTAATTCTACATCCAGTTGCGGCTAGATCTTGGTACCTCAAGGGAGTGACGGCCCTTTCTCGCAAGCGATCTCTCCTTGAGTTAATCTTCCCCAAGAATTGGTCACAGAAGTTCTCCCGTCGAAGTTCAGAATAGCCCGAAACGTTCCCGTTCGCTTAGAGTGGAAAAATCTGCCGTCACATATTATCTGGAGGTGTCTTAAACTGCAAGCGTCTATCACTTCATTCGTGATCAAAAATTCGGTGTTAAGGGCATAAATATTACCTTTCTTATCTTTAATTTATTGTTATTGCTGTGCATCACAAAAACATGTTCTCGTCGATTTTCAACAATGAAAATTCGGTGTTGCAATAGTAAACGGTTAGTACAGATTTCAGAGAGGTTTGAAAAGGAACATATGGCGAGGGAGCGGGGGAGGGAACTATTGGCGCCTTGTATAAAATACCACGAGAATTTTGATGAAAAAAATCACAAATGTCTATGTAATTTATATCACAACGCATATTGCGAGGATATTTTTAACAACCGAAATTGTAAACCGTAGCATGCTTTTGCGAGCAAGGGCAGAGCCCTTTGTTGTAGCATTAAATAAGTCCTGAAACATTTTGATCCAAAACTTCTGGAAACACAACCGAGACAACGATGGAAAAAAATATGCAAGGGTAGCTGTTTTTTTCTCAGAAGACTAATTTTTCGAGCTGAGTATTTACATGTCGATCGAAACGAACAGCTGAACTATTTTTTCTCCATGGGATGAACCTTCAGTAAATATAAAAGAACCAATCACTTGGAAAATATTTTTACTCGTTAATTATTTGAGTGATTGGTAATCTGTAGTCAATTTAGTTAACTGCCTGGGGACAAAATAATAATTATTAATCACACGGACGTGAAAGAAAGCCACAAACAAAAGTGTTTACGACTCGTTTGGCTCGCTTGGTATCCCCGGTAATAAACCCTTTTTGCGAATTTTATACATGACGGTAGAAAGTCACTTAAAATTTACCTGACTATAAAAACGGGAAAAGAAACATGAAAAATTATTAGGTCCGATTCCCACCAAATTATCCTTATTATTCTTGGAGCATGGCAGCTGAACAATCTTAGGAAATTTAGGGGACATTAATTATTTGCCTGTTGCGAGAAATAATAAATAGCTAGACTGAGATTTTATATAAATCCAAGAATATGGTTATAGAAAGCGAAACAATTCACAAGTCTGTGTCAAAACCCGCGGTGCTTTGCGATTATTGAGAGACTCTTTCAAACAGTAGCTGTTTAGCTATTCCAGTCCGGGGGGAGGCGATATTAAAATACAAGAGAAGATAATGTTGTTAGTGGTTTTGCTGTTGCCATGGCGACCTCGATAGCAGGTTTCTAATACCCGAAAGGGTTACGATGTAAAGAATTAAGATGGGACAACCTGGAAACTATCAGGAAAAAACATTTAGCAATCGATATCGTTATGTACATCGTGAATATCATTTCACGGTATACCACTCGAAAGTATTGCATAACTATTATGTAAACAACAAAGCTCCAGGTTATCTCATAAATCTTTTTGAAGAAAAACAACATTGTTATGCGCTATGAGAGAGTGAAAGTAGACTTCTCCTTCCCAAATATAACACTGAACTTGCTAAAAGAAGCAGATTTTATTTTATTGGGGCAAAGATATGGAACACCATCCCATAACATATTAGAACTGCTCCCACTCTCTTTGCTTAAAAAAATAAATAAATAAATAAATAAATAAATAAATAAATAAATAAATAAATAAATAAATAAATAAAAAATAAATAGCCTCGCTGTCATTTAAAGGAATACTCTAGACCCCAAAACAACTTTCGCTTAAAAGGTAGCATTTGGACTATAATAAAGGGTAAACGGCACAAAAAGTTCAAAAGAAAAAAGTAAAAGGCCGAAAATTGCCGCAGAAAGGCGAAATTTTCCCCGTTTTGAAGACCGGAAGTAAAAATCGTGTTTAGTGGAGCACGTGATCGATGACGTAGAATGAAGAACCGCTCTTGTTTACAACACTGAAGACAATATGGATTCTGGGGATTAGCGCAGTTCTTTTGCTTGTTTTTCTTCTGAACAAAATAGTACAATCGAAATTGCCGACGGAGCTATATTAGCAGAGCTATGAGGGCGCTCTGTCGTATGTGTTTAGCCGTGTAACAGCGAAGTGAACTCGGTTACGGACTCTAGAAAACGAGTGCGAAGTTTGAAGAGCGGATTGGTAAGCGACCAGTTATGCATTCTACTGATTCTATCGCAAATTCGGTGTATTTCACATCCGCAATGAGATTTCATCGGCGTTTGAATACGTTTTGAGTAGCATTAAAGTTTCCTTTTTATGGTACGGCGTTGTTATTTGAAATCCAGTTTAGTTACATTTTTAAAAAAAATCCACGTGGATTTTACCCTGGGAATTGGCCTGTTAGAGACACAGCGTACAAAACTCAGCGAAAGCTGGGAGATCTGGGCAGCTTTCATTATAACGATTCACACTTTACAGGAGCGGTGCCTGTACAAACAGCAATACTACGACGAAGTCTAAGCACATAAATAAATTAGGAAGTCATTGTGTTGTGCTGGGCCTTTTGGGACGTTAAACGAGTTTATATCTTTCATGCCATATTGCATATTGCGTTCTATTGATACCGCATTCGAGCTCACTTTACAGGGATTTTTTCCGCTAAGTAATGTGACTGGCAATTTTTCATTGTTTTCCATTTTAAAGCAAAATAAGGCCTTTACCTTTGATATTATGCTGATTTAGAAAACGGTGTTCACCTTTGTTGGTCATTTTGCCCTGTCGCGCCGCGTATGCAGCGAATATATATGACAGTCGCGTACCTGAACTGAACAAGATGAATGAAATAACTGCGATACTACGCGTGTTCGAAAGGTAAGCTTAAGTATCATTATCGGCTAATGCTAGTTTTCTTCAGGCTGCACTGCAATAACAATTTCTTATTATTTTTCAAACATACAGTGAACCCTAGCTAGTTCTGGTGGAGTAGCTTGTTTTGTAATCTGTCTGGCGCGAGCGGCTTCATTGGACGTGCTGTCCTCCATCGGGCCTATGCTCTTATTTTCTGATAGTCCTTCTTTAAAACAAGGTTGAAATGGCGTTTTGTGAGCTTTTCATCTTTCCACAGACACAGCTGTGATAATTTGTGGTTGAGCACAGTCTTCAGAAAGGTGAGCAGAGGTCGTGGGGTTAGCAAACAAATCGAATCGCGTGTGTCCGATCGAACCATCCGTACAAAACCCGAAAGAAATGCCAATTATTAAGACCTTCACCGTTGTTACTAGAATTAAGCATCAAGCAACCATAAATCGATACGGTATTATTGAATTTTCCTCAAAACACGAACTATACATTTTATTTTGGAATTTTAAAATCAAGCCATTTACCGAATCTTGCTAAAGAAATCCAGGGGAATCTAACCGGAAAAGGTTTGACGAGTTCTTCTTTCTACGTCATTTCCGGTTTTCGGCCCAAGCGCTGCTTCGAATCCCGTGACGAGAAACTTTTCGTTTTTTCCAGGCAAAATAGCGGAGATCGAACTCCAATTTTGGTAAATATCTTTTATTAGGGTCATAAGCTTTCTGAATTTGGAAAGTTGTTTTGGGGTCTAGAGTATCCCTTTAAGTTCTGTATATAGTCTATCGGTCTATTTTAACCATTGAACAGCTTGTATTACCTTTCACACGGCTTTTCTGTGAAGCATTTTTTTTTTACTGATGTAAATTCCATGGGTAGATAAAGTTCGTATACATACGTACATACGTATTAAGTCATGTTGAAGACTTCAAAGGCGGGTTCAGAGGCGCCCTCTCAGCCCCCTAAAACCAAAGAACCCATCCTGGATATTTTTTTGTGTGTGCCGACCTTAGCAAAGGCTGTGTGGTCCTGAGGAAAGAGAGTTTATAATTGTAGCAATTAGATATAGAACATAGGATAGTGATTATGACAAAGAAACAAAACTCGACATAATTTGATGCAAATGTGTTGTACGGTGTTCTCTTTAAAGGAACCTAGTTCTCCAAAATGTTTTCAAGGATCTCCATTATTTTTGCTGTGGGCCTCATTTCCTTTGCAAATGGGCTTGTCAGAGATCGCAGGTCTGCTTATGAGGCAGCGCTGAAGTGCACCAAAGCTGGATGGAACGCAGACGTTACCGCACTGCGAGCAGACGGAGATCAAGCGGCCTTATTGGAAGATGCTTGCATATATCTAAGGGTAACATATCGCACATTAAATCTGACCACGTTCAATTTCATGATATCTCTGTTATCTTATCAACCACTCTTTCAGCAACTGAACAAGAGTATTTTTGTTTATGATTTCAAGGCGTTTTCCGGAGTAGTTCATTGCGATTTTGAAACGTTGCCCTTTGGCAAGGAAAAGACACACACTTTACGCCATACGTTTTATGTAAAAGTAAAAGGGAACAGCACAAATCCTTAGTAAAATATTTGTAGAGATTGTGAAGAGCTAGCTTATGGCGCTAAAATGGGCAATAACAAGAGCAATAGATCCAAAAAGACATCAACAGCAAAAATGCTTTAATATGTTCCTAGCACTATATTTTATTACTGTTAAAATCTTCAAACTACGCAAGATTGCATTACTGTCAAGATCCCTTTAGAATAACGAATTAGAAAGACAACCAAATTTGCAGCGAGCAGGGAAGAAACGCGAATAAGTTTTTACTAAATATGTTCATTTTTCTTGCAGGAATTCGCGCGGTGCATTGTAGGAGTAGATTCCACTAAGTACACGTCACCAGTCCTCAATATTGTGCACTTCTTGGTGGCGTATGAATGGCAACACAACTACCTCGCAGAGAAAGCTGTCCTGTGTAAAAACTTGCTGGTTGGTGAACTGAAGAAAATTGCGGTGCAGTCAGGTATTTCTTTTTCAGATATCTCATCAATAGTGTTAACTTAACAATTTTTTGGCAACATTGAGTTCACCTGAAATTACTTTCCGGAATATTTATTAAAGGTTCTTTTGATGCGTGTTCTGTTTTATTAGGTATAATGGAGAAAGAAAAATTGAAGAATATTGGTAAGAGACTTAATTTTTATACAAGGTTGTGGTAGTAGTAGAAGTAGCAGCATCAGCAGCAGAAGTAGGAGTAGCAGAAGTAGTAGTAGTAGCGGCAGCAGCAGCAGTAGTAGTAGTAGTAGTGCACTTCGCTTAGTTCCCGTTTTATAGTTGTTGGTCCTAATTCAGCCAACAAAATAACGTTTAAACTTATTTCTACATTTGAATTGTACTTTGTGAGACTCAAATCTGATGTCTTTAATAACCAGGCTTCTGTTTCCAACATAAGGAACCACAATGTTTACAACCCGGAGATCGAAGGCTATTTAACAAATATATTCCATTTTGCCGCGCGTCTCTACTCGGATAACGTACAGATGAGGCCAAAACATGGTTTGAACAGAGAAGCATGCCACCAGCCGAAGGCGAGTAGCATGATTGATGTTCTTAACACGTTTTGACGTCCTTTGTATTTTATCAGGGTACAAAGACCCACGGAAAAATGGAATCTTTTGGCTTTATACCGTAATATAGACTAGGACATTTGACTCCATTTCGTGAGCGAACGTCACGTTGAAGGAGCCGAGTCAAAAAAAATCATGCAATCTTTTAGACTACTACTCCTCTAAATGAGAGAATAATCCGAAAGATTTTCACCAACAATATTTTCATATTTGGACAAATATTTCCTTCCTTTCACATCAAAACAAAGTTCTAGCTTCTTTAACCTTGTTGAGGTTACTTTCAACGGTTTTGTCCAATTTTTCATCGGACAGGTTTGCGTTTCTGCGAAAGTTTGCCAATGTTTCTCCTCTACTTGCCAGAGCAGTTTGCAAAACTTTGTTGATCAGTCACTCTGGCTGGAATCTGGGTACTTATTACGTGCGTCGGTCACACCACTCGACGACGTCATTCGTGCGTCATTTCTGCGAAAGTTTGCCAATGTTTCTCCTCTACTTGCCAGAGCAGTTTGCAAAACTTTGTTGATCAGTCACTCTGGCTGGAATCTGGGTACTTATTACGTGCGTCGGTCACACCACTCGACGACGTCATTCGTGCGTCTATTCTCTAATAATCACTAACTCCGCTACACAAACCAAAATTCGAGTTTTACACTGTTTATTGTATAAACAAGGATGTCTTCGGTTTCCTCTTTTGACTCAAATAAGTGAAGGTGTAGGCGTCAATTAAAAACGTTTTCCCGTCCAAGGCCAGAAGGGAAATTATAGCAATGGAGGGAACATGCAGAATTTCCAGTCGCAGAATAGCACATCTTGGACGCAAACATTATTGTTGCTAATTTCCTTATTTGTCTCTCCCCAGAGGAGGACGAGTACGCACAATGCGCCGGAGATGCCATGCATAAATGTATGATCAGAGCAGAGCAGCTGATGAAGCACGGTATTTCCCAGGATTTCTTGGCAGCGATAACAGATTACATCGGCTGCTATGAAAAGGAAGGTGCTACCTGTAGGGCGCCTATGTTCAAGCACTTTGTTGCTGTGATGAAGGCTTATCGCAAACACCTGGAGGATAAGCACGGGGAATACGGAAAGATGGTCGATAAAATACCACTTCCCCCGCAGTGAGCCATGATCTTTCTTACCTCATTGTGTTAATCAGGACACAAAGCTGCAATAGTACGCGTGAACACTTTTAATAATTACGCCTACTTTCTTGGAGGGCAGTCGTGTAATTAAAACTCTTTCATAGCAGAAATTTACAGACTAGTGCTACTTGTGTGGCCAAACTTTTTAAACCCTTTCCAGTGTTTTCAGACAAAAATAACTTTCTTTACTCAATTTTAGCTCCAACCCCTAACCCCGCCCTCCTCATCTTTCAAGCCAGAGATATGTCCCTTTTCCTGGTAACCATGTAAAACACTGGATGTTAGCACGAGACTTGTACTGGTGGGGACCCTGGAATTCTGGTTGAACTGTCGTACTCCAAGAAAATAGGAGAATTATTTTGAAGTGTTCACGCTTAAGTCCGAATGCTATAAGGGGATTTTAATTGCGGTGGTGGGTTTCAAAGAATTAACGTTAATGAACTCGAGAGTAATGTAAAGCGAATCGAGAGGAAAAAGTTAAACGCACTGTACTTATGAAAACAATAAGATGGGAGAAATTAAATAAAACAAATGAAAATGTTAGCGATCGATGCTGTTCTTTTTATTTACTGTCAAGAAATAGCTATAGACTGCAAGGCACTGAAAAAGAAATTGTTCCAGTTTAGGAACGCAGCGGCGTAACTCTAACGATGATTTAATAATCGCTGTACATAAACCTTATTCCATAATGGCTATCATTTTAATTTTCTTTTGTTGGTATTCAAGTTAGCACTTTTTACCTCGTTCTTAAGCTCAAAAATCAAAAGAATATTTTACCTCGAACGAAGCCTGGCAAAAAAGACTAATTTGAATACAAACAAATGAACATTAAAATGGAAGCCATTTTGGATAAAGGCCAGTATGAGGGAGATACCAATTTGTACCAATTAGCTTTGAAATTGCTCTCCCCCCACTCCCCCCCCCCCCCAAAAAAAAAAAACATATTTCGATTGGGTGGTAAGGCACTTTTTGAGTCCGTTCTTCTGGAAAATCTCCGAAATGAACGCAACTTGTCCGTTTGTTCATTCCGGCTGTTCCTAATGAAATTTCATTATTGATTTACGTTTTACGTGTTCTTTTTTTGGCATCAGTTTCTATTTATCCCTAACCAAAATGCCGACGTCTTCGTAGTTCGCCAACATTAAATGGTATGTGCTCCAAAAGGAAAATTTCGATCGAAATGCTCCGGAACTGTTTAGTAAGTGGTGACGGCGTCGGCAACGTAGTTTTTTCATTTTTGTCATATTTCTTTCGAACAAAATTGGACATAACTAGTTTTTCTCCATTATTACACGAAAAAAAATGTGGTAACACTTCCTCTTTATTGAAGAGAAGGTGAAAAATTGTTCCTTAACAGTAAAAGAAATGGATAATGAAGGACAAAACCAGGGGATGATTCTTTTAGAGATCGTTAGAGTACAAAGTATATGGAGTACCGACAAATTTTAGGAGAAGTTGCTTATGGTCGCTACCCTTTTTAACTGGCAAATTCCTTGGACTCTTTCGGCAATTTCCAGAGGCAGATCACAAAAAAGGGATTTAGTTTTCCTATATGAAGCTCTCCCTAGAAGTATTTGCTGCCCTAAAATACTGAGGACTCAAGCGTTTTTTTACGTCACCAATTTCAACCGTTGTTCTTTAATTTGCTAGCGAGCGCATACAAGTTCCAATCGGTAAGTGTTCGGTTTATAAGTGTGTTTTCGAGCCATTTGCCACTGCAGAAGCTCCCAGGCTGGCATCATTAAGCTGGAACGGAGGACAGAGGCAAACTTCAGAACGAAACCATGGGTGAGAGATAATTATTCCACATCGACTAGTACGCCAAAAGTGTTCATATTGAATTATGGCGGCTCACGAGTGAAGTTGTCTCTCTGGCCGTTCTGTGGATGGATTCTTGGACCTACCAAGACAATTTGGGCGAGATTTCACTTGCAAAGAACACGATGACTGTCATATTTGGCCCATAGGACCGGGTAGTCCCACACGTTAAAAAAAAAAAAAAAAAAAACTACAAAATTAATATGACGGGACTTCCATTTCGCGTAAAATCTAAATTACCCAAAATACCTTTCGGGCACGAATGCGCAAATCGCTGAAAGCGAAAGAGGCAAAATTGGGAAAAAAATGCTTAGTCGAGAGATTAATATTTGCTGTCATTAATGTGATTTTGAATAAAAGAATTCAACGCAAAGATGTATACTTTTTCGGCTTTGCTCCAGGATGCATAAAACGGGCATTTTAGGTTTTGCTTGAAAACAAGTGTTGGTATGAAACGACAAACGGAGGTCATTCCCAGTTTATTGACCGTTAAAGCCTAAAACACTTACTGGATGACCCTATAAACAAACCATAACAACAGGGTTTCTGGATTTGAGAACGTGGCCAATCTTGAAAGCAGTAGACCTGTACAACGTACGAATTCGTATTGTGAGTTGGCCTAAAAAGGTTGGAAATGAGTGTGACTAAGCTACCAGTTTTCTTTGGATTACGTACCGTGTCAAAGCTTCGTTACATGGAAATTATAACCTTTGTATGTTTGGCATGAAGGCCAACCGGGATTTTTGGAAAGCCAAAGCAGCTTACATATGCTGGAGAGATTCCTGGCCGTTATAAAATTGTGCATGATTTTATTTATGTGACTGAACAGATCAAAATGTGTTAGCTTGCATGCAATTGTCAGCAAACAAAAACATGAAACATGATGTGGAAATACAGAAATGGCAGTCATCCATTTCAATGGTGAAATACTATCCCTTGATTATGCAATGAAAATGTGTTTCTAGAGCAATTGCTCATTTGCCGATGTTTATCATGAGGACACGAAGAACAAAGTTTGTTCGAACACTGTACCAGTGGGCAACCAATCAAAACAGTATATAAACTCATTGGTCACAGTTGCTTCCTATTGATTGACGCTCTCTAATGGCAGAGGGGGAGGATTTAGGGTAGGAATTAAATCAATGTTCTAGTATATTAGAAAGGGTGACAAAAGCTGAGCTAAACGTCTGGGAGAAATTAAAGCACAACGCAAAGATTAGCGTGATTAGTTCTGCTACACCATAAACAAGGAGCATGTCTTCAAGTTTCAAGGAACACCATCCTTTCGCTTTTCCTTGTCTCACAGTTCCTCATACTCCTTTGCCCTTTGTCCTTCTATTTGAAGGGAGATCGTTTTGTTTAGCGTACGTCGTTGAGGGATCCAAAACTTCAGCTGTTGGTTCTCCATCTTGAACGCTTACGCGGCAACGCGCGAAAAGAATACAAACAATAAATCGCCACCATGTTTACAGATAGCCGCAAAGTCAGCTAAGTGGGCATGTGCAAGTTCAACAATGTTGAACACGTTGGTTCAAATGAGTGCAACATTTTTGTTCAAACCTGGGAAAAAAGACATGTTGGACGATGTTGAAGATGATGTTTGATCGCTGGCCAAACGAGTGCAACGTGTTGGATTCAACAATGATAGAACATACTGCATCAAAATGTTGCATCCGTTTGGCCGGGCCTTAAGTCTTTGGTTATAATTAAAGATTAGTTTTTCAACTATAAAAATCCCTTGTTTTACCAAAGAAAACCCCTTTCTACATACTGCGAAATGGCGATTTTGAGACTGAAGCAAGACCTTTCCAAATGAATGCTAAGTTGACAATGTTGTACGTTTGTTTTTAAATACTTTTAAACAGTGTCTTTAGATTGCTTTCTTTCAACTTTGAATCTGTGTATCGTCAAGCATTTATTTTAGAGGAGCTTTTAGTGGTCTCTTGTATATCAAAATGGCCTGTAATTTAAAGGCCAATTTAGACGGTATAATTGTTGCTTAAAATTCTCACGCCGCTTGAGTCATGAAAACAGCCGTACACAACTCTCGTCATTCAACATTGCCAACGCCTGCGATTATCGTTGGATTTTATCACGTGTTTTAATGAGCACAAGATTGCCAATCCGCACGTGCGTTAGAATCTTTGGTACGGACTGGAATGACCAAATTCAAGGTTTTGTGGATAACATTAGGATAAGACACTAAAAGTTTCATTTTATTTTTTAACCTTATCTAGACCAGGCTATTTTTTTTATCATGGGTCACCTGGGAAGGGGAGGTTGAAGGCGGATTTCCCCTATGACAATGATACTTGGAGGAGAGATAGTACGTCCAAAGATTTCTTCCTTATAACAACGAGAAGTTAATGACGCAATATGACACTCTTAAGACATCATATCGTCAACTGATGGCCATCTTGGACTTCTGGATTTCCCCAAAACTTCAGGAAAGCGTCCAAATTGAACAAAAAGTAATCAGAACCAATAAAGGAACCCTAATATGGGCTAAAAACATAAAAAGTTACATTTTTTTCATTTAAATATGAATTTTCCGTTTCTGAAAATAAAAAAAAACCCAAGTCTGTCAAAAATTGGTTGCTATGGCGACATTAAAGTAACGAACAGTAACGATCAGTTAACGATGACATCAAATTGTTCCCCACTTTTGGTGGTGACCACATATAATACCATTCTTGTTATCGCAGAACAATACAATACAATACAATACAATGGACTTTATTTTAAGAGGGTAGCACATGACAGTAGGGAAACTGATAACCCAGTGTCCCTCTATAAAATACAAATTTAAGACATAAAACAACTAAACGATTACTTACAATTAGAAATGTTATAAAACACTAGAATGTAACATTGAAATTATTCAGGGCAGGCACATAGGTAAATAAAAAAGTATTATTAGTATTTTTTATTAAAATGTTATTCGCATTAATTTTCATCATACCAAGAATACTAATATTAGGTGAAATACAATCAGCCTCGTACTCTTCCGGGACTGAAATCAAATGCTGTCCCAGGCTATTCTGATTGACAGTGTTCTATCGGTTTTAAACGCTTGAGCAGGTGACTGATTTAAGTGATATGATAGGTTCTGATAATTGTGAATTAATAATTATTTTTGAAGAATTGGCAGCCCTAAATTTGACAAATCCGACAACCGTAAACGTGAAATTAAGAACACGAAATAACGTTATCACTCTCAGGAGACGAGGTAAGAGCTTCTTTGTTGTATTAATCTTAGAAGTTCTAAAGAGCACCGCTGTCTTCTCGCGTTTCTCATGTTTAACCAGTCGAAAGTGTAGCTTGGTAACTGGGATGCAAATTTAAATGATTCCCTCCCCAAGTATTTGTTCCTTCCATAACGCTCAGTGAAAAGCCCCGCAAAAAGCAAAATTATCTAAACTGACATTATTTTACGAGAGAGTAACAGTACGATGTCACATTTGATTTTTCGAATATTTAAGTTCAGTTTTACACTCTACATATTCCCCGCTATCATGTGTGTCTGTTATTAGTTTTTCACACTGATGATAAGGATTATCTGGAGGTGTCTTAAAAGCAAGCGTGTATCACTTCATTCGTGATCAAAAATTCAGTGCTAAGTGCATAAATATTACCCTTCTTATCTTTAAGGTATTGTTATTGCTATAAATCGATACAACAATTTCTCACAGAAATTAGGAGCCTCAACAATGAAAATGCAGTCTTGTTGTAGAAGAAGGTTTTTGAAAGTTTAAGAGAGGTTTAAAAAGGACCACGATTGGGGCGAGGGATACGGGGAGGGAATTATTGATGCCGCGTATACAATTCCGCGACTCTGTTAAAAGTAAAAAAAGAACAAATTAAAGGCTTTATTTTTGAAAAGTGTTTCGACAGCTCTTTTTTCGTCTTCAGTTTAAAATAGTAAAAGGTACAAAGTTGAATTTTAAAAAAGTACATACAATTGCTAATGAGTGAAAAAAAAAAAAACTGTAACAGAATGAATAAAGAAGATATACATAGAGTTTTAAATTTACATGGTGCAATTGTTGGTTTAAAGTTGGTTGTTCTTATTGGATGTGGCTAGCTCATGTTATCTTTTACGTGTTCACCTAATCGTTTTAATGTTCTATATCATGCTTCCACCAATTTTTTGCCCTCTTTACAATAAAAAAAAAAAAATGCTATTGAAATTATATCTTTAAACACCGAAGTTATAACCCATAGCTGAACTATTTACAACCTGGGATGGACCTATCAGTAAATAACAAAAAAAAAAACCCAATCAATTGGAAAATATCCTTACTTGTTATCTGCAGTGATAGGTAATCTGCAGTCAATTTAGTTAACTGCCTTAAAACAAAATGCTTTTCAATCACACGGAATTCTGATGTGAAAGAAAATCGCAACTAAACGTCAGTCTTCGACTGGTTTTGATCCGTTGAGATCTCCAGACATAAACTCTTTTTGCGAATTTCTACGTGACGGTAGAAAATCACTCAAACTTTACCTGACCATAAAAAGGAAAAGAAATTAGGGAAATTAATGAGGTCCGATTCCACCAATTTATCCTTATTATTCTTAGAGCATACCAGCTGAACAATCTTAGGAAAATTAAAATACATGAATTATTTACGAGAATTAATAAATAGCTAGACTGACATTTTATAGAAATCCAAGAGCATGGCTATTATAGAAAGCGAAAAAGTTTTCAAGTTTGAAGTCACAGACCCTGCATTGTGATATTAGAGAGACTCGTTCAAACAGTTGCTGTTTAGCCCTATCCAGTCCGGGAAAAGGCGATACTAAAATGCAAGAACAAATAATGTCGTCATTGGTTTGCTGTTGCCATAGCGACTTTAAATTTGTAATTTCCTTCTACGCTTCAGATTATCTTAGTGCTCGTTCGTTGGTTTTTTGTTGCTTTTTGTTAAATCGGATGGCTTTCTGACTCCAAATCGATAACTGAATTCAAGATGGCCGCAGGACGAAAAAGGCCACCGTTTAAAAATCCTGAAGTAACTCTCCGGTCATACGACGTCATTAGGTCATGTTGCAGGCTTCAAAGGCGGCTTCAAGGGCGACTCCTAAGCCCCTTAAAACCAAAAAGTTCATCCTATATAGGTACATTACTTGTGTCAATGTTAGGAAAGGTTGGGTGGCCCTGATCATGAGAAAAGAGAATCGTTATCATTGTAGCAGCTAGATATAAAAGAACATCAGTAGGATAGTGATTATGATACACAAACAAAATTTGACATAATTTGACGCAAAAGTTTTGTACGGTGTTCTCTTTTAAGGAACCTAGATCTCCACGAACAAAATTTGACATAATTTGACGCAAATGTGTTGTACGGTGTTCTCTTTTTAAGGAACCTATATCTTCAAAATGTTTTCAAGGATCTCCATTATTTTTGCTGTGGGCTTCATTTCCTTTGCAAGTGGGCTTGTCAGAGAACGCAGGTCTGCTTATGAGGCCGTGAAGAAGTGCTCCAAAACTGGATGGAAGGCGGACGTTTCCGCACTGCGAACAGCCAGTCAGGCCCTGCAGCCTTATTGGAAGTTGTTTGCATTTATTTAAGGGTAAGATATCGTACATTAATTTTGGCCACGTTCAATCTCGTGACATTCGTGGTATTTTATCAGCCATTCTTTCAGCAACTAAAAGAATTTTTGTTTGTGATTTCAAGGAGTTTTCCGGAGTAGTTCATTGCGATCTTTAGGCGTTGCGCTTTAGCAAGGAAAAGGCACACATCAAGTTTTATGCTGAGTACGACTCACGTCTTCCAGCTAGCTTCGCAACAAAATTTCTAATCCTAGCGAAACTCGCTGGCTATTTAAAATTAAACTTACGCAGGTCATTTTAAATCGGCATTTAAAATAATCTGTAAAATTGTTTTAAAGTCGCATCGCTAAATTGCCACTAAAGCAAAAGGGAAAAGTACAAATCCTTAGTAAAATATTTGTAGAGAATGTTAAGAGCTTATGACTAAAAAGGGGCATTAACAAGAGCAATACAACCACAAAGACAGCAAGAACAAAAGCGCTTTTTATATGAATCCCTAGAACTACATTTTAGTAGTGTTAAAATCTTTAAAATCGTGTATGAACATAACACAGAAAGCAGAAGTAGTGCAACTCGCTTTCTTCCTGTTTTATAGTTGTTGGTCTAAATTCAGCCGACACAGTAATGTTTGAACTTTTTTCTACATTTGAATTGTACTTGTTGAGAGTCAAATCGGATGTCTTTAATAATCAGGCTTCGGCTTCCAACATGTGGGACCAGAATGCTTACAACGCGGAGACAAATATATTCCGTTTTGTCGTGCGTCTGTACTCAATACGGAACAGATGACGTGAAAACGTGTTAAGAACTAAGAACTGCGCTAGGAGCCGCAGGCGAGTAGTGTGACTGATTTTATAACCGCGTTTTAACGTCCTCTGTGCGTTATCAGAGTACAGACCCACGGCAACATGAAATCTATGTGCTTTATACAATTATCAAAACATTTGACCACTTTTCGTAAGCAAACATCATGTTGACTGAGCTGAGCCAAAAATCTTCAAAACAAACTTTTCGCCTTCTACACACATGCAATTGTCAGTGATCCTCTAAATTAGAGAATAATCCGAACGAATTTCAGGAACAATATTTTTAAACCTAACCTTTATTTCAGATCGAGGAATTTCTGACCCCAAGATATTACAGTAGTTCAGTCGCTGAATAAATGCGATTTGTGATCGATTTGGACAAATATTTCCTCTCTTTTCACATCACAACAAGTTCTAGTTCTTTTAAACGTGTTGAGGTCACTTGCAAAGGTCTTTGTTCAATCTTTCATCGGACAGTTTTGTGTTCCTGCCAAAATTTGCCTATGTTTGTCCACCATTCTCCTAAAAATTTGCAAAACTTTGCTGACAAGTCACTCTGGCTGGACTCTAGACTCTGATCACGTGCACCGGTCGCACCACTCGATGACGTCATTCGTGCGTCTAAACTCCAATCAAAATTAGAGTTTTACACTGTTTATTGTATAAACCAGGATGTCTTAGGTTTCCCTCTTGACTCAATCGAAGTGAAGCTGCAGGCGTCGACTACAAACTTTTTCCCGTCCAAGGCCAGAAGGAAAATTATAGCAATGAAGGGAGCATGGGGGAACTTCCAGTAGCAGAATGACACATCTCGTTGTCTTATTTGTCTTTCCACAGAGGAGGAGTACGCACAGTGCGCCGGAGATGCCATGCGCAAATGCATGATTAAAGGAAGGTGCTTCATGTGAGGCGCCTATCTTCAAGCACTTTATTGCTATGATGAAAGCTTATCGCAGACGCCTGCAGGAGAAGGATGGGATATACGGAAAGCTGCTTGATAAAATACCGCATCCCCCGCAGTGAGCCACGATCTTTCTTCCCACATTGTGTTACCCAGAACACAAAGCTGCAATAGTACGCTTGAACACTTTTAATAATTACGCCTACTTTCTTGGAGGGCAATCCACCAATAAAAATTCTTGGATAGCAGAATTTTACAGACTAGTGCTACTGGTACGACCAAACCTTTTAAGCCCTGTCCAGTGTTTTCAGACAGAAATATCCGACTTTCTTTCCTCAATTTCAGCCCCGACCCTTAGACCCACCCCTTCTTTCAAACCAAGTACTGTAAGGAGTAATGAGCACCCCTTCTCCTGGGAACCGCGTGGAACACTGGATATTAGCACAAGGCTTTGATTCATTGTACTGGTGAGGACCCTGGTTGAAATGTCTTACTCCAAGAAAATAGGAGAATTAATTTGAAGTGTTCACACTCAAGTTTGAATGCCATAAGGGGATTATAATTGCGGTGTTGGATTTCAAAGAATTAACGTTAATGAAATCGAGGGTGATGTAAAGCGAATCGAGAGAAAAATGCGACAAGTTAAATGCATTGTACTTATGCCAACGATAAGCTGGGGAAAATTAAATAAAACAATTGAAAATTTTAGCGATCGATATGGTTCTTTTAATCTACTGTCAAGAAATAGCTAAAGACTGTACAGGCCCACTGGAAATGAAATCGTTTCACTTTCAAGAACGCAGCAACGTACCTCTAACGTTGCTTTAATAACCACTGTGCATAAAGGAAAAAGCAGTTAGCTTTGGAACTGGTCGAACTTTAATATTTTGTGATTTACCTGGCCACCCTCCCCACCCCCCTCCTCCTCCCTCCAAAAACTATTATATTTCGATTGGGTGTTAAGTCGGAGGCACTTTTTTAGTCCTTCACATAGAAAATCCCCGAAAGAAACGGAATTTGTAAAAGGTTTCGTTTGCTCATTTTGGCCATTCCCAACGGAATTTCATTTAGATTTCCATTTTTTTTAACATTAGTTCCTGGCGTTTTACGTCCATTCCTTTATCCCTACCAAAATACTGACGTGTTCATTTTTCGTCAACATCAAATGGAATGCCTTCCAAAAGGAAATTTCTGATCGGAATGTTGTGTAACTGTTTAGTAAGTGGTGACCGCGGCGGCGTTTTAGTATTTTTTTTTTTCATATTTCTTTCGAACAAAATTGGACAAAACGAATTTTTCTCTTGAACAAAACTAAACAAAAATGTGGCACAACTTCCTCTATGTTGAAAAGGAGGTGAAATATTGTTCCTTGACAGTACAAGAAATAGATGACGAAAACCACGATGAAGGACAAAACCATGGCATAAATTATATTTAGAGGTCACTACTCGGAGTACAGAGTATGGAGTACAAATACCGATAATTTTATGGCTAGTTGCTAATGGTCGCTACAACTGATTTCTAATTTCTGAGTTCTTCTGTTTTCCGGCTCCCTCAAAAAAGAAAAAAAACAAACAAACAAACAAACATTTTCAAGTCAGGTAGCTTAAGGCATGGTTCCGTTAGAAAGGAAACTCCATTGTCCCATCTGTGTAAAAATTAGAAAACCACCTTTCATGACAGGACAGATTCTGGACGTTCGGATTCTAATCACGTGACGTATACATGCCTGGTAACGATGAAAATCTTCTAGGGAAAATGGGTAGCACAAAATCAAGTTGAAACAATTTTCTGAGTTACCTAACGGGAATAGAAGTAAGGATGGGTATTTTTTTCCTTCAAATTAGAGGATAGCCGATAGAATAATCTATAACTTTCTTACAACTATACTATTGAGCCAACTTGGAGCTGGTCAAACGTGAGTTGGTTACGAACCAGCAAATTTTCGCCCTTGACAAGTCATTTGACTTTTGACGTTTCCCTTTGTGACTGCGATAGTCACACGAGCACGTTTTTCTTAGCCTTCGTAGCACTCGTTTCCTTTACAAGCAAATGCAAGAAGCTATGAGAAGCTCCCGGGTACGATTTGGTCTCCTTTTCGACTTCACAAGCTTCTCGCTCTCTCGAAAAGAAAGCCTGTTACGCAGGCTAGCTTGACAAGTCTTTGCTTGTTAACGAGGCCGCCTTGTTCAGAAACTCGCTCATTGATTTTTGCTTGATGTACGGTTTTTGGACAAGGAGACGAATTAAACTTGCCTAATCGAGTCATTTTTCGCTAAATTTCGTCGTTTTCCTGATGTTTTATTGCTGGGGCTGGTAAGACTACAAAATAGCAGAAATATAAAAGGACGAAGATGAATCCCGCATAAGCAGTTTATTTGAGCAAATGAAACAAAACCCTATCTTCTACAAAGTGAATACCTCAGAAAAAGAACAAAAATCCCTCGAATTAAAAACGATTGCTACATTCTTCCTGCATTTGTAAACTGCACGCGGTTATCTAAAGATGGCCATTCCTGTCATCTCTGTATTTGTCTTCTGGTTCCATAATCGCACCTAAAGAACAAAGAGAAAGAAAAGAGAGAAAGAAAGCTCTCAAACTAAAATTGTATACTACACAAACAATGACTCCCTCTTCTGGACTTCACTTTCTTTCGAAAGCAAAAAACTATTCTACCTTTAGTTTTGTTCGAAAAGGCATGATGGACTCTTTTTTTTTTTTCTAGCAAAATATTTCCTGTAGGTCGGTCGGTTACATGTAGACCCGTTTTTATCTATAGCTAACTTGCATTGTTCTGAGATCAGAGATTTCCACGGAATCTTTTAGTAAGAATGGTCCCTTTCCCGGCCCCGGAAGGAAAAATAAAGCGATCTATGTAGGCTTAAACCAGGCAACAACGATCACAAAAGCTAGGGATTTCTTATTGTGCTCGTCTTTCCCTAATATGGTTCTCATCCCTCTCGTTTTACATTACTCGTTCCGTCACCCTTTTAAAGAAAATTCGAGAGAACCAGACTACAAGAAATCTAGGAGCTTTTATTAGTTAGTGACAGAAACAGATACTGGGAAAAAGTAGAGTTCTCGGAACAGCATTCGAACTTGTGACCTTCTTTTCACTATCAGATTCATGTTGGAAAAACCTGGTTTTCTTCTTTGCAGAGCATGCCTGTGTCTTTCTCAAATCATTGAAATTGTATCAGACTACTTAGCTGTTGTTGTTTTTTTTTATTTAATCTGTAAAGAAAAGTATTGTTAAATGGCGTTATAGATCGTCAATGGGCTAAAGAGCGAATATTTTCAATGCCTGGTGAGAATGCAATGTTTCTGGAGAACAATTACATTATCACGATTATACTTGTCCCTAAGTCACATTCATCCTTATATCCCCTTTGTAAGCAAAATATTTCAGTTCATGTGTTCACAAATTTTACCTGTTTCTTGTTGCATAAACTCGTAAACCTATTCCTTCAACATGTAAACGTAGTTCGCCAGCTCCAAACCAACACCAACCGAACCTTTAGTCTCGCAGTCGTTGGAACCTCCGTGGCGATCATACTTTGAATTTCCTTTGGTTGTCATGCACTTGCTTTTGCGGCGAATACCAACCACATTGATGCCAGACGTGGAGGCTTCTTTTAAACAGAGTTTCACAATTGTCTTGATGTCGCTAGAGCTACTAAATTGTTTAATTTTCTGGGCCATTGCTTTGTCCTTGTTTTTAGGCGACTCCTTGAAGCATCCAATTGCTTCCCATGCTGTCAAAGTATTAATCAAAGACCAACATCGTTTTTTGAATAAATCTAGTTTTTTTTTTTAAGTAAGCTTAGGAAACATTTTGATACATCTCTTCTATAGTTCTTTTGTGACAAGGGGTCGAGAAAAATACCACTGCGCACCAGACATGTTATCTTAGTTATATTAATTAGCCTTTCATAGGTTCTGCCATCATACAACATAACAATATCCGAGTCACATTTTGATGATGATGATGATGATGATGATAATGATGATGATGTTGATATAAGTTACATAGCGCATTAACCTAAAAATGTTGATGCGCTTTTATGTAGTGCAAAATATCAATCGAAGGCTTGCCTAAATGATACAAAAAAAAAACTCTTCAAAGGAAAAGAGAATTGTAATTGTCCGAATGACGAAAGGAAGAATGTTCCACAATTTAGGAGCGGCAAACATAAATGATTGATCATCGAGAGTCTTATAGGACTTTTCTCGAGGATACTGAAATAAAATCTGATCGTCAGGTCAGTAATGCGGAGGTTGTAGAGAGACAACTTGGTAACTGAAATGAGGTCTCGATCTGACAGCAGATAGACAGGAGCTAAATTATGTACACGTTAAAGTATTAATAGTACTATAAAACCAATCCGCATTCTATGTAAGGGTGGCGAATGATCCTTCAAAAACTGTGCGTCTCGCAAAATTTTATCCGAATTTCACGAGTATCCCAATCTCGTACTTTTAGTGGTTATGTCTGTCTCACAGTCTCAATTTTTTTTTCGCGAAGCCGTCTTGGAGTCTCGATATTTTGCCAGGCTAATTTGTTTGTCTTTTCTAATAGATGAAGTCTTCTCTTTACTTGATATAGAATTTTAGAAACACAACTTTCAAATTTTTGAGGATTAAGATGAATCCTAAATTGCCTGAATTCCACAAAACTTGCTACTAACTGAAGGCTCGTTTCTAAGACTTCTGTACAAACTCATACTCGAATTTCCATCTCAAGAGTCTGAACGTTTCGCGCTTGCATTCAAAATACTTGAATATCTCGTTCTCGTAATTTAAAAATTCAAAATGTTTCGAGATTGAAAGGAAAACCACTAGTCGCGCCGTCTCGCGTTTACCATTTGCCACCCTTAACGGAAAGCTGGTGTAATTCACGTAGGACCGGCGCAAATAAGGAAGGATTTAGGAAAGCAACATACAAGGAGGGTGCAGGCCTTTTCAACTCGCTGCAACATTGAAATCACATTATCTGGTAATCGGTATGAGAGACTATTACAATAGCGAAGCCTACTGGTGATAAGAACAGGGACGTTTGTCTCTCGGTCTATACTGGCTACGAACATTGTAACGTGCCATACCTTCTTCTATTATATGTCAATTCAAATCATTTACTCTGGGCTGTAAGTTTAAATGTATGAAAGTGAAACCTTTTAATCTCTTACCGCAGAATTCTCCAGCAAATCCACTTGCACACTGACACTCATATTCTCTGCCATTTGGTACACAGGTTCCTCCATTGAGGCACTGTACATTGTTCAGTACACAACCATTGACTTCTACTTCTGTTGGTTAAGAGGCACTAAATGCTCACAGATGTTTAAACTAATTAAAAAAATAGACAATTACTTAATGCCAACAGCAAACAACTTCAAATTAGTCATAAATCTTTCTAGAAGTGTCTGCTCAATAAGGGAAACTGAAAAATTAGAGTTCTCAACTTTTGTTCATGTAAAGGCCAAGTAATATACCATTTAGTCCTATCTTTGGACGACTTTTATCCTAGATTGATGTGATCTCAAACCATTAAGGAATTGGTGGGATTGATAGACAAGGGGACATGAACCCTTTAGGAAACATTTATAGTTAACTAGAACAAAAGATTTTTTAACTGATGTAACTATCGAAAGTCAACAGTTCACGAATGTTCGACAGCTATGAATTTTAATTGTTATCACAGATGCCGAGTACAACAAACAACGACAACAGCACCAAGAACCACAAGAGCAACTTTTGTCGTAATATGGTTCAACAGTTTTACTGAAGTTTGTGCGTCTGTCAAATATAAACTTTCTATAGAGTGCGCGACGGAACGGCAAATTTCGTTTGATATATTATTGATATATTAAAGAAGACGCCTTGAAACTTGACGACTTTCTCAAAATTCTAGAAACAATTGAATGTGTTCGGCTACTGTTTATTGACTTTTTAAATGAGAAAAATCACTTTTCTTACAGTTACTTTCAGTCTTTTGGTCATTTTCATCACTTTTCGTTCACGTTTGGCGCTTTACTTAAGGTTTGAGGAAATCCAGAAAACAAAATAGCGGATCCAAGATGGCCTCATTTAGAATCATGACCTAAATATCACGTAATATGGCGTCATCTCTTGTCGTTATGGACCTCAAATGGAACATCATTGCACATACTATTTTTACTCTCCGTGTCTTTGTCATATCCTTAATACTCGCGGAGTTATCGAGGGGGAAGAAATCTCCCCCTACCCCAGAAGGCAAGCACAAATAATAATAATAATAATAATAATAATAATAATAATAATAATAATAATAATAATAAACAGTATAGATAAGGGTAACTTGCGGAAGGAATGACAAATGCTAGACAAGAGCCCATTAGCTGGAGCGTACAACTCCTATATTTAACAATTATACTGCGAAATCGCGCGGAATATCGCCTGATACTTAGCCGACGAGGCCGTAGGCCGAGTTGGCTAAAATCAGGCGATATTCTGCAAGATTTATTATTTAACACATTGACAACAAAGCACAGGTTTATAGCAGAAAGATGGAGGCGATCTTTATTTGTCCACAAAAAAAGAAAGAAACTTGTGACCGGCATTTTCCCGCGCGCGGACCGGCATGAATAAAAGCGGTAGCTTTGTTCAAGTTTGAATGAAATCGAGAGAGTTTGCATCAAATTAAAAATTGAGTACTCTTCTAGTGCGCCATTCGCTCCGGCAAAATTTTTCACGAATTTGAAGCCTCAAAAGCTAAATCCAAACAGTATTTTTAAGCTGCGAAGGATTTGTTCAGCCGGGCCGAGCTGAACAGACTGGAAAAGCTTTTCAACGATTTCTCGGGTGAGCGTTTCTTTGTTTACAACGCAAGCAATTTCACGATCTTTCCTCATGCAGTGTTTTGACAAACGCATCTAGTGCCTTGTTGCTTGCAAGAACTCTGGATCTTTTATGAAACTAACGGTTTTTCAAGCGGCACTGATGCTTCTGAGAATAATTTCTTTGTACTCCGTCTTATTGTCTGCCAGAAAGCTAAAATTTCTCGAGATACTTCAGTTCAAGCTCGGATTTTCTCAGGTGTTTTTCTCCATCTCTTCAAGATGAGTCGAGATCTCTGTTTAACGGTTGCGAGAACCAATCTAAGAAAATACATGTACTGCTTGCAATTCTGAGCCTTTGCTAGAATATGGGACAAACCATGTGTAGCGAAAAATATATCAAACGTTTCTGCTAAACTGTAATTTGCCAGTTCATAAATCGTTAGGTTAGCAGTAAACGCTTTTGCACTAACCATTACAATTCTTAACAGCAAACTTGGTTGCCTTCTTTGTGTTCAGTATAAAACAGCGTTATTAATAGTTTGGTGTTCTTGCGAGGCCGTTACTTTTTGAAGCGCTCTGCCATTTTTCTCCCCGACAAACGAAAACTACCTATATCGCAGGATATCTGTAGTGTGCGGGCGACATATATTGAGTTCGCCATGACCATATTTTGGCAGTGTCACAATGTGTTGAATAATAAATTCGTATAGCCGCTTTTTAGCAAACCTATTTATTTTAAGATTGAAGTTCTCCCGCGGGAGCCTTACTAACCAGTCCAAATTTTTTACCTAATTCTCATGTGAACCGGACATTGCGTGTAATAGTATTCCATGCGTATCTAAAAATAGACTGACATGTAAAATGCTATGGCAAAGGCTTATTATGGGAGTTTTACACTCCACTTGATGTGATCCTGTGACAGAATAATCTATATAAATGGATGGATTCTTCAGACTTACTTAATTTTTCGTTGTCCTTTTTTCACTCTTACCTTCCTCACAGTTTTTTCCCTTGAATCCATCTGGACACTGACATGTGTAACTTTCAGCAGTGTCTGTACACGTTCCTCCGTTCTTGCAAGGCTTGATTGTTTCACACTCATTGATTTCTGCCTCTGAGTGAAGGTGAAGAAAATTGGGTTCAATGGATGTTTCTATTTAATGATTAATGATTAATGCGCTACAACTAAAATATAAGATATAGATAACCAACACATTCCCAACAATTTTCAGATCACCGCCTAACTACAATTCACTCTCGACAGCTATAACTGTCTTCAAGGGATCCATAACCCTGTTTTTAATAACAAAAAACTAAAGGAAATATAGGAAGTAATAAGGAAGCTACTTCTAGCATTTCCTGACTAATCTGAATGAGAACGAAATCGTGATATTAATAACAAAACTAGGCCTAAAAGGTATCTCCTCTGTAAGCATATAGATTACCACATGAAGAAGATATCTTTTTGGACGAAATTTTAATTGTAACTCCAGGAATTTTATATTTTATTATTAAAATCTGCAAGACCACAGGGACACACCAATGCGTGATTTCTGGTTTCTTGTAGACCTGGATCAGAAAATTATTTCAAATGCAAAATATAGAGGGAAGAATAACCCTAGCGGCGGAGGTGGCAAAAAATAAACAAAATGGCTAGAACAACTGAACTGAAATCTATTATAACAAATTAGCTCCAGGTTTCGGTTTGCAACACAAACCTTCCTCGGGAGATGAACGAAAGTTCAGGATGTCTGCTTTCTATATTTTGCAGTGTTATATTATCGCAGTACGTCTCAGCAAATCATCATCATCATCATCATCATATTCGTTATTAGCAGAATCCCATCCGTGCCTAAGGCTGTGTTTTCACTAGGCCGATTAACTAGCTGAACATTCTTCCTAGGTGTTTTTTTTTTACCGACCGACATTAGCTCGGTTAAACATGACATCTGTTTTTACTGGGAAATTTTAAGCCAGTAATAACGCGGAAGATTTAAATTACAAATCCACGCAACTTTTGGCTGGAGAGGAAAAATTAATGAGTTTACTAGTACTGATTCTCGCTATATTTTTGCGAAAGAGAAGGAGTTTCGTTCAGAGGATGCGATTAATGTCCCGGCAGATGCGGAGGATGCGACAGAATGTTGTATTCCTGGCAGTTCAACTGCTGGTTGCCCGTAATGCGGGAATTGATTCTGCATGCCGACGCTGTATAACAGGTAAGGTCCTGGACGAGGGATCTGAGCATCCAACGCGTCCGGAGGAATTGTAAAACGGCGAAAGAATTGTGAAGTGTTTTGCAATTCGTCAGCCAAGTTGAAAAGCATACAAGGTTTCGAAAGAACCACGAAGCGAGCGTCTGGAAAATAATTTTGCCAGATTGTTTGGCAGGCATCTGTCACTACGTGCGATGCGATTGGCTGCGGTATTTGTCAGGACAAGTTAAACCATCTTGTGAGGTAGTGTAACTCTGCGTGAGTTTCCTGTCGTAAAGGCGAGAAAACCAGTTGTTTTTCCTTGTGAAAACAGTTGACATTGTTAACTCGCTAAACACTAGACAAAGTGTTTTCACTGTATTTCCGGACTTTCCTGACTTTATCTAGCTAAAATTGTCCTAGTGAAAACACAACCTGAGTGGTGAAGAGGACTTCAGGAATTCTTTCACCCCAAATATACCCCCCTCCTTTTTCAGCAGTTTTATGCACAGTTAGAAAGGGTCCCCCAACAATCTTCATTCAAGCTCGACGAAACTTAAATAAGCTTTTAAGTAGATAAGTGATTAGAATCCCATGAAGCCGAGGAACTATATTTGTAACTGTCTACATTGCATATTTCAATATGAGAGGATACTTTTCATTTTATATCTTTAGTTTCAAATATCATTATCTCAAACGTCAAAGACTGGAAGTACAGAACGTTGCAATGGTACGGTATCTTACTTTCATCGCAGTTCTTTCCTTTGAATCCTGGAGGGCACACACATGCGTAACCTCCACAGCTGTCCACACATGTGGCCCCGTTATTACATGGAGTTTCTGTCTCGCAAAGATTGGTGCCTGAAAAACATAATTGGGATGTAGTGTGCGTAAACTTCAAAAATAGAAATAACTAAATCCAAGGAATACATGAACCTGACATGATCCCGCCCTTGTAATTAGAGTAGAGAGAGAACGAGGTTATTTTAACCCGGAATGTAAATAACCAGACAAAAAATTAAGTCCGAGAAGGAACTTTACTAAAATTTTCAGCTAATTTTAAGCTCCTCAAATAACTTTTGGATGGCTTAATTTCAAACCTTGGCTTTCCATAAGTCATGATCACCCGGACAAGAGTAGTCCTGACATGGATTGTTGTTGTGGACAACACCCTTGACGTTCAGACGACATCAGCGGAGGTCATCACCAGATTCAAAGCAAAGGTTAATAGACGGGATAACAGCTTTGCTAATTTACTAAGTGATCCAAACCAATGAGATACACTGCTGTCAATGCTCCTGCTCTCAAAGACCGAAATCTTAGAATTAAGGGGAACTGAATTCTAAAGACGGGTTCAATCGATGTAGAAACCTGCTGTTTCGTCGAAACGTTGGAAGCCTGAATCAGGATCAAATATGAAGCATGGATTTCAACCTCCTCTGGCCCCAGAAGACGTAAGACGCTTGATATATAAAGGTTTCAGTATCTCTATCACAACTTCCATCATGTTTTAGGCATTGATTAGCTAGAAATCGACACCTTTCTGCTTTATGTAAATGCTAAAAATCTCAATGAAGTTAAATTCCGACTCTCTATAACGTTATTTTTACCCAAGCAACAGTATGTGTAACTTTGACAAGAAAACCTAACTTTGTTATCAATACCAAAAAAGTGTTCGCCGCGAGACAGTTAAGTTTAGAGATCCTATACGGCCCCAAAATGGAGATCAGTATGGCCGTGCACAAATGATTATGCCCTTCTAAGTTGCCCTGCACCTCAATCTAAACGTTTTGAAGGTATCTTTTGCGACACTAGAGTGGGAACATCCTCGGGAAGAGTTCTAGCCACCCTCCATTATCCCTTGTATTACGGTGAAGGAATGACGTTGTTCCAGTTGGGAATCAGCAAGATTCGTGTCCGTGACACCTGGTAATTTAGACGTAATGTTTAAAATACGAGCAGCACTGTTTTATCGGTATTTTAAACCACGAGGTGCTGCAAGTTTTTTTGAAAAGTTTTCCTGGAAAAGCGTGAGTCAAGAGAATTC
Organism: Pavona decussata; assembly: GCF_977016875.1. Classification (NCBI taxonomy): domain Eukaryota; kingdom Metazoa; phylum Cnidaria; class Anthozoa; order Scleractinia; family Agariciidae; genus Pavona; species Pavona decussata. The sequence goes on along the minus strand of NW_028145607.1, from coordinate 114,367 downwards.
ATAACAATGATGCTTTTGTGAACGTTGGAAATTAGCATACGAGAAAACATTAAACACCGCATTATCGGCCATTTGATAGGTCAATCGACTTATGAATTATTAGTGATAATTATTAGTGATTTTTTATTTTATTTTAGATGATCCTTACCTTTCTCACAGTTAGCTCCCATAAAACCAGCAGGACATTCGCACTTATAACCTCCCAGGGTATTTATGCACTTGGCCCCGTTGTTGCATGGGTTAATGGTATTACACTCGTCAATGTCTGAAAAGTAACAGCACTCTTATCAAAATGAAGTGGTCAGAAAGCAGTATCCTGTATGGTCTGCATGGTATATGAACTCACGTACCACCGATACTGGAAGGGTGTGTGACCGCTACACCATCAGTAATCTTTGATAGTAAGTAAGGCCCAACAAACCCGGAGATTCTTTCTTAAAATGTGGGATGTGAAAACCCACTAACCCCTGCTTTGATGTGAAATCACTATTAGAGCACCGGGAGGAAAATATTAAATGTTTTCTCCCAGGAAAAATAAACTATAATCAGTTTTAAGAATTTTCTTAAAAAATACACAAGAAAAAATTGGCTTATTTTTCAAGTTGTAATCCATTTCCATCCTAGCCATCCACGGACAAAAATAACTGATACTAGTTTCTCTGCACTAGTAGGGATATTGTTAACAAAACTGAGTCATTAACCGTTTTTATACTAGAGGACGCATTATCCGTCTGGACAAACATTCGTTGTTCGTCTGGTTATTCGTCTCTAGTATAAAGACGGGCACAAGACGCATTATCCGTCTGAACGAATTATCTTCCGTTATTCGTCTTGAACGACGCACAAAGTAAAATAGTTTGTCCAGACGGATAATGTGTCTTGTGCCCGTCTTTTAATAGAGACGAATAACCAGACAAGCAACAAATGTTTGCCCAAGTTCGTCCAGACGGATAATGAGTCCTCTAGTATAAAAACGGCCATTATTTCAACGTTTTCATCGATCCAAATATGTTTTTGGCCATTCAAAGTTAAAGTAAAATACGTGACCTTTAACCGTAAGGTTATGCTAGATAACATGATTCTGAAATTACACTTTAAATTCTGAAGAAATAGAACCAAGCAATTGCTTATTGACCTCGTTGAAAACAGCCAAACAAATATTTCTAGATGGGATAGAATTGGAATGAAATCTTTTTTAGTGCCCTTCACGGGTTTAGAAAGCCCTGGGGTATAAGGACAGAAGTAAGTCCTCATTTTATCACTCAAAAATAATTTCATTCAATTTCTATCGATTAACGTAGGTGCTAAGTGACACTCTAGAGACATCGATTTTCGTCCGATTTTAATTTTGCTTTACAATTATTAAAACTTTAATCCTGGAATGTAACAATGTCACTAGCTTCTCACCTTCTTCACAGTTTTTACCGCTGAGTCCACTCGGGCACTCGCACTCATAACCTCCATCAACGCTCGTGCACTTTCCTCCAAACTTGCATGGGTTGTTCGCCTGGCACTCATCTTTAAGGTAACAACATGATGCACGTTAGGGCCTTATTCAGTTGTAGTGTTGCTATGGCTACCGGGGACACTTCAGCAAAATTAACCAATCGAATTGCAGAAAAAAGCTGTAATACATTTCCTGCTAGACTCGTTCAAGCCAATAAATACCAAGTACTTCAACCAAATGGAAAACTAATTAACATTATTAGGATGTTATTGGGTGGATATTTATCTTGACCGCGCCTGTGTTCGCGCATAAATGATCCATGCCAGCCGAGCAATAACACTTTTAATTACTGTAACTTGCAGTGAAGGCAATTTGTCTTCCCGAACGGACTTACTGGGTTAACACTTTTCTTACTCTGATTTTTACCTTGTGTTATGACGAGTACGTTATACTTTTTTGTAATTGGTCTTCTGGTGAAATAAAAGTCTTAAATAATGAAACAAAAAATTCTGGAGAAAAAACGGAACCACATTGAAGTCCTTCTGTGAATACTAACATGTAATAAGTCTCCCCTGAAGGTTTTATCCAGACGCTTACAAAATGTGGTCACGACGAAAAAATCACAAACAAGGAGATTATCAAGGACTTTAGGACTTTAGGACAAGGACGTTATCTAATTACCTACGCCCACGTTTTTTGTAGCTTCAAGCTGGCCTGCAGACAACGCAACGTCATAGAATTTCAACTGTGCAATTCTGAATCTGAAGCCATGTACATTGTTGCCAATGACACCAATTTGGAACGTGGTTGGCGGATCTACTTGGCCCTTCGCCGGTAAATGTTGAGTAATCGGGCTCCCATTTACCCACAAGCGGTGAATGCCAGTATTGTAATCGTAGGTTACCGCGACATAAACCCATGTATTGCTTTCCACTTTGATGCGATTATATAATGGTGAATGAGCAATGTATTGACTTCTAAGAAGGGATTTTAACATCCAGTTCTCTAGCTCAAGGTGGAATCCTCCATGTCCCTGCTGGGTAGTCATGATGTTCACCCAATATTCCTCAGGGTAGACCCAACAAGAAACAGTAAAGCTTCTCGTCCACAGGTTGTCTAATCCAACCAGTCGTATGAAACTGTCCATATCGTTCATCAACTGCAGGGATCCTTCAGGTTCTCCATTGGGGCCAGGAGCAGGATCGACAATGCCGGGGTACCCCTGATAGCGGTTCTTGATTTCCTTGGCTCCATACTTGCCATTCAAAGGGAAGAAAGCAACAGGTTCAGGAGCATCGGAAGCTAAGAAAAAGGTAAAAAATTACAAATTCCGTATGAGTTTATAGGAGATTTATGGTGAACTATGTGTAGTAAAGGACAAAAAAATACCCCGTTAGACAGGGTTAATGGCTTAGTCTCCTATTGCCACTAGTTAAAGTCTAAACTAGTTACTCAGGGCCCAGTTGTTCAAGACCTGGTTAACCTAATACTGGGTCAACGCGAATTTGATCCAAATTAAGAACAATTCTAATCAGATTAAATTTAGAAATACAATTAACTATAAAAATGAGCGAAAAAACGGAACGACGTTTCGGTGTCATCCTGGCACCATTTTCAAGTAAAGAATGCAACAGAAAAGATAATTTATACGTAAAAGTAAAGGTGTGAAATAGAATAAATTAAATTAAAACTAAAAGTAACTGTCCGGTGTTCATTCAGAAGATGTCATAAAATGGGAGAGAATTCGTGCAAAACTATTTGTCTAACGGACAAAAGTCCCATTTTATGACACCTTCTGAATGAACACCGGACAGTTACTTTTAGTTTTAATTTAATTTATTCTATTTCACACCTTTACTTTACGTATAAATTATCTTTTCTGTTGCATTCTTTACTTGAAAATGGTGCTAGGATGACACCGAAACGTCGTTCCGTTTTTTCACTCATTTTTATAGTTAAGAACAATTCCCTGTAAAAATCAAACAGAGTGGGAAATCGACGGGTTCAGTTATTATGTTAAAATGCGGGAAATCAATTTAATGGACTTTTTCCTTATTTGCCCTAGGTTTAAAATAAGCAGCCCCGAAGAACTGTTTACAAATTTAGTAATTAAAATGCCTACTATAAACTAGCCATATAGTTTCTTCTCCAGAGCGGAAGCACTTTTATTGAAATTCAAGCAAATATGTTGCCTGTTTTACCCATCGCCTAAAATCGGCGAAAAGCTGTTTACTTCATTGGCGATTTCATTCATTTCCAACTGATAAAGAAAAAGGCAACATACATTTTTTAAGTCGAACTCTTAATTTATAGTGTATTAATAGACTTAATAAATGGTGTCTTACATCTGCCATTTTTCACAGTAGCGTCTGAGTTCAAAAAATGGAGTTTCTTTTGAAGTCGTATACTTTTCTTTACTATTAGCTTGAAATAAAATTTCGAACAAGCGATTCCTGGAGGTTTTGGTTTCGACCCCCGTTGAGAGGACTCGGTTTTTCATTTTATAAGTATGCCTGTGTCATGGACTGAAATAAAAACAGCTGTACTATTTAAACCAGGCTTAAAACATAACAACACATTTTCTTCAGAAATCTTACATGAGTTTCGCGAATAGCAATTTTTTTTAGGAATGAAACAACATCTTTGCACACTAACACTAACTAAAGGAAATCCGAATGCTCCTATCAGGAGTCCAACCTAAGAGTTTCCGATTACAAGTTCGGAAGCTCTACCACTGAGAAGCAGGATACTCGTGCATGGAAGTTGAGGCCATTGAAAATTTGTGATCTTCCTCAGAGGTGTCCTGATTTATTTCATCTTTTCCAGTGGAAAACTAATACTAAGAAAAGCCTAATTCTAGAAGAGTAAAAATTTGAACTAAATCACCGCGTTTACTTGATAAGTTTCATTTTTGGCCTGGGATACTGCAATGCAGACCCGATTCATTCAGATTGCAGCTGCACTACAGTCTAACAGCAAGTTGAAATGTGTAAGGAACTATAACTGCTGCTGTGGCATAAGATTGGTTAGGATTGCTAGTGTGTTGTCTATGTTCTTACAGCGTTCACGAAGTATGTGTTGTGTACTGTTCTTTACATTTCAGTCATTTTACTATAAAAAAAAAAACGGTGTAGTTTTAACTATGCATACTTACATCGGGTGACACGAGATGATCCTGAGGTTGAGTCGAAAGCAAACAGTATCACAAAAGACTGCAGGAGAATGAAGCTTAGCATCATGGGTTTCTGCAATTAGTAAATATTAAAAGTGCATATGAAGCATTCTTTTGCGGTGTTATAAAATATAAAGTTTGAGATGTCTAGGATGAACATTGACAATTTTGCAAGCACCGAAAGTTGCACTAGTTTGACGCAAAAAATGTTTCTTCAAATCACTGGGTCAAAGGTGGGGGAGGGGGGGGGGGGAGGGGGGGCAACACAGAGGCTCAGCTGCTCCAAACTCAGCTTGATCTAAATGGGGTAGGAGGGGGGGGGAGGGTGTTCAACATATTATCTCAATCTTGCCCGTCTTAGGGTTCGGTGAACATTCAAGGACGATGTGGCTGGGTGAACTTGCTTTAAACATGCGGGGTCGAGGGACGGTGTCCCCTTTTACCTATTGTTTGTAAATTTTGCAGGGCTCTACTTAAACTTGCCTACGCTAGATAGATTCTCTCGTATAGATATTGCTTTACAAATACGAATCGTTCAAATTGTCCAATTTAGGTTACAGTTAACTGGTTCGTGCAAAAAGACCCTCTGACAAGATCGGAAACACGTGCAGAAATGCTAAAAATGACTACAATTTAATTTAGAAACAACGAAGAAATGAATCTGGGCGTATTGCAAGAGGGAATAATTACAGATTATCTGGTATTAGGAAGATCAATCATTTTTATTGTACGTAATTTTCTAAAGGATAGCTTTGCTTGTATAATGCATTCTACACATTTTAACTACTTTACCACCTCGGTTCCTTGGCTGCCTTTAAGTGAGTGGTTCTTACGCAGACACGCTCTTAAATCGTTCACGTTGCAGAGTCGATATCGGCCCTATATTTTTGCATCCCATAACATGAAACAGTTGTTCAAATGCTTAAATTTCCTATTTAAATAAGCCCAAACATCTATTCAAAAAAAGAAAAGAAGAAGGAATAATTACCTATCATTTGGTATTAGGAAGATCAATGATTTTTATTATGTAATTTTCTATAGGCTAGCTTCCCTTTTATACTCCCGTTCTTTGTCGGCCTTAATAAATTTCCCAAAAAAGTGATTTAAATAATAACAGAAAACTCATTTTTGCTAATTTATTTTCGCATTTTGAGCTTTCAATGAACCATTACCAATTTGTATTTTCATAATTATGTTTTTGTTTATTAATACAATGGCGTGAATAGACGCGATAATGACGATAATGAGTATTGACCATGCTTGCTTTTAGTGCTATCTTTTGCGGATTGTATCACACAGTCCAGCCAAAAAACTATACAGTTTTATACTTCTCCTGCGCGAAAAAAATATTGTGTGTACGATTATATGTTTAAAATAAAATGTTAAAAGGGATGCGTCTCTTGAAAAGGTTATCAATGGTTATCATTTTCAAAGGCTCGAGTCACGATTGTTGATCCGTAAATGCGGCATGAATGCAATTATAAAATACGAGAAAACAATTACTGAGAATAAACGAGTATACGTTCCTCTCAAAAAAAAAAAAAAAAAAATATAAATATATACATAAAAACCATTGACGGAATCATCCTTAACAAAATCGCGTAGCTGGCTTGTTAGCGAGCTCCTGTTCACGGCTACATTTTACTGTGTGTGTACATGTTGTAGTTTTGCTGCATATATGCTTCACCAGTATATCTTTGCTGTCTGATCTTTGATGCAAACAATGAATACAGCAGAATAATTGCATTTGTAAAATTACCCCTTATCTCACTTATTATAGACACATTCAACTGCTCTTCTGGATATTGTAAATTTAAGGCCGAATAGGAAAATTTAATCTCACAACTTTGGGATAACAGGTTTGAGATACACGAGTTGTCGTAGTGAAAATGCAACCAGCGTTTATGGGAGTGAAGTAATTTTAATTCAATGTCCCAGGCAAATGAGTAGCTTTTAATAGTGACCAGTTATTTTATAGATATCTATATCCTTGTTTAGTTAAGTTAATATCAGTTAGATATTTAAGACGATGCAATCTAGCCAAATACTACTCCAGACAACAATAACAACAACAACAAATACTTGAGAAAATTGAAGAAATAAACGAGACTAACCTTTAAGGTAAAACGCACTATGTTCAGCTTCAGTGGCAGATTTTTGTATACACTGTAAAACGATCTCGATGAAAGTAAGCAACTGGCAATTAATAGTAAGCTTTAGTAGTTTCATGCCATGGGGCGGAGCTAACGACGACAATGCGTCTATTTCAATAAACGAAATAACAGCTTATTTTTTATTGTTTTTATTATGATGATTATTAGCGAAGTTCAGCAATGGAAAAATGATTATTTTGTTAGTAATTATCACTTATTTGTGTTTTCTTTCAGCTTTTCATGTCAGAATCATTAGTATGAACTGAATATATAAAAGGATTGCAATAAAATCCGCTCGCTCCCAAAAATCGTTTAAATTCGCCTTTGTCTTGTTAGTTGATAGTTAGCCAAACCCCTCAGAATTTCAAGCAAAGTCCTTCCCACTCTAACTGTGGGAGAACGATCTGAAGAAGGTTTTACTTTAAACATCTGTAGCCTGTTGTCTGGGTTAAGTTTTCTGGTCCCGCCGGCTTTTGCAAAGTCACTTTTTGGTAAAAATATTTTTAAAATATCATTAATTCCAGCTCAATTGGCTTCCAAAAAGCTGACGGCACCATACAGCTTAACCCAGACATGTCACCCACGCTTGTCATGGGAAAAATATCTTCCAGATGTATGATAAGCGGGAAGCGACGTGAATACTTGCGACTCAGCTAATAGAGCGTTAGCGAGGACGGACCAACTCCATTGTATATTGAATAATTAATGAAACGAGCAGAACATCTGTTCACTTTTGTGCATTAGATGAGGTGACACTTTAGCTCAGTTCATTTAGCCATAGTTTTTGTTATCGTTCACTTTCGTCGCTGCCTAATGTTTTCTTTTTCTTTTGCCCTTTCTTTGTTTGGACAATGGGGGAAGATGACTTGGGCGGTTTTATTGGATTAGTTGGGGGTAATTTTTTTGTCGTCACCTGTGGATTCCAATAGCTCTTTGCTAGTCTCTCAAGATCATGTTGTGAACGTTGATAGTCACCCGAAAAGATAGTCTCTAACTAAATATAAAAAATTTATAACCAAAATTGAGGGTTCCAGTCTAAACAAAAAAAAAAAAAAAATAAATAAATAAATAAATAATAAAGGGAAAAGAAAGAAAGGAAGAAAGTCGTTCATACCCACGAAAAGAAAGACACGAGAAGAAAGTCGTCGTTCATACCCACCGCTACCCCATAAAAGGTGAAAGGAGCTTGGCATTAGGCCCCTCTGTATAACCTAACACCAAACATGTAACTAATTACATACAATTGTCAAAAAAGAAAGAAATATATTAAAGAAAAAGAAAATGAATGAGGATTTCAAGAAACAGCAAATGACGCTCAGGACGTGACTTAACCGGAACCACTTTTTGCGAAAATGCCCAAAAAGAAATTCTCACCAACGCCACCTTAAATCACTTTGCAAAAACTGGCGGCACCATGCAACTTAACCCAGAACAACAGGCCATATACAGTGTATGTTAAAAGTAAAACCTGCCCCAGATTGTTCTCCCGCGGTGAGACTGGGAAAGACTTTGATTTTGAGGGGTATGGCTAACTCTTAACTAACAAGATAAATGGGAGTTTGAGTCATAATTTATTTGGTCGCTGTTTAAAGAACGTCGGAAAAAAAACCCTCAGAGATTATGTTTGAGGAGCGAACGGATTGCTTTTATTTATTTCAAGTCGTTATATATTCAGTTCATACTAATGATTCTGACGTGAAAAGATGCAGAAAGAAAACACAAATAAGTGATAATTACAAACAAACAAATCATTTTTCCATTGAAAAACTTCGCCATTAAAAAAAAGCAAAACAAAACAAAACAAAACAAAGGACCACCCTATTTTAAGGCTGCCTAAGCAGAGCGATTGCTGTCATAAATGAGTTGTTAATTGCGTTTAATAATATAGACGATTGTTGTTGTTAGCTCCGCCCCATGACATGAAACTGCTAAGGCTTAGTATTAATTAGCAGTTGCTGACTTTCATCGCGATCGTTTTACAGTGTATACAAAAATCTGCCCCTGAAGCTAGTGCGTTTTACTCTAAAGGTTAGTCTCCACTATTTCTACATTTTTCGCAAGCATTTTGTTGTTGTCGTTGTCTGGAATAATACACGACTAAATTGTATCACCTTAAATATCTGTCTAACTGATTCTAACTTAACTAAGTAAGCATAACTAACTATCTAAAAAATAACTGATCACAATCTAGAGTAATTCATCTGCCTGGGACATTAAATTAAAATTATTTCTTTTCCATTAGCGTTGGATGCATTTTTAGCAACGACAAGACCTTGATCTGAATCGGAAATTCCTACTCGGTCTTACAAAGGGATATAATAGGAGTATTTATACTGCAGGTGTATTCAAACTGTTCATTGATGAAGAAGTGAATATACACTCGATTGCAAAAACGTTGACACCTAAAAAGCATAAACCGTGAACGATGAGACCAAACGGATTTGTGGGTAGTGTTTAAACAATAACCTCATTTTCATAATCAATAATTTAGCATTCTCGTTCTTTACAATAAAAACTACAGTGTTCCGAATAATTTTCTACCAAATATTGCTGAAGTTCATTGCCTGTTTTGAACTTACGCAAATCGCGAATTGTATATCACTAAAATTGGCCCTTGTTGGCCAACTTGGGCACTTTAAGGAAAGCTTGGACAGTTTCCATCATTCACCATGTGCAACTAATTTTGGTCATCAACCGTCGCACAAGAATAGGATATTATGCAAATAAATTTAGTACACTTATACCCATAAAGCCATTGGTTCTCATCGTTCACGGTTTATAATTTTTAGGTGTCAACGTTTTTACAATCGAGTGTATACTGGTGGGGTATGTATGTAGAAGGACAAAACCACAACATGAAAACACCACAAACGGAACTCAGTTGTAAGCCATCTTTGCGATTTTGTTTAGGTTGACCGACACACCGGATTTTTTTTTCTTTTTTTTTTTTCTTTAAGAGAAACGTATATCAAACGTATACTCGTGTACATTCCTAGCAGTTTTTCCTTATCTTTTACATTCAGGCTGCATTTATGGATTCAACAATTGTTGGCCTTTACTAGTCATGACCAGAATTTTTTCGGGCAAAGGAAGTATAAATTGGTACAATTTTGGCTGAATTAACTATTTGATAAAACCCGCAAAAGATAGGACTAAAACCAAGCATAGTCAATAGTCATCATCGTAATTATCGCGTCTATTCACGCCATTGTATTAATAAACAAAAATATAATTTATGAAAATATCAATTGACAATGGTCCATTGATACAGCTCAAAATGTGAAAATAACTTAGCAAAAATCGTTTATTATTATTATTGTTATTATTATTCAAGTAGTTTTTTTGAAAATTTATCAAGGCCTTCAAAGAGTGGAAATATGAAAGGGAAGCTAGCCTTTAGAAAATTACATACAATAAAATACCAAATGATAGGTAATTATTCCTTTCTTACAACACGTCCTGATATATTTCTTGTTTCTTTTTTTAATTTAATTATATAATGTCTCATGTGATGGGACGCAAAACGAACGATTTACGAGCGTATTTGCGTAAGAACCACTCATTTAAATTTCGGTGGAAACAGATTTCCTTCACATTTTCTGCACAAGACCAGCAACATTTACAATGACAAAAAAATGTTTATTTGGGCAGATTCGCTGGTTTTATTTAATTTAATTTTTAATAGCAACGTCAAAAAACACTTAAAGTAAAGATTAAAGCAAAAGATTTTGCGGTTACTTCAAAGTCGCTAAAAAATAACACATTTAGTGAAACAGCTTAATTCTTTCAGAATTACTACATCGTTGTTTCTTCTTTCCAAATAATCTATACTCTGTTTCTCTATTTTAAAAGGAAACAAAGTTTGGATTTTTTGTTTCTTCCCTTACAAATCGCCTTCACCTTTTTTGCCAATAGAGCTTTTAAGGCCCGGTTCATACGTCGAACTTTACATGAGCCGAACCTAATCATTTGGTTCGGCGCATGTAAAGATCGACGTATGAATCAGTTAGGATCGACAGATTTGTATTTGGGTCGACCCGCCGTTCTATTCGACTGCGCCAGTCGAATAGAACGGCAAAAGTTCGACTTCGATTCAGACGTCGAACTTTTCATGTGCCGAACCAAATGCATACGTTACGTATAAATTATATAAATTATATCTATCCCATAGGTCTGTGCATTCCATCGACTTGGCATGCGCAAAGGAATTCATTCTGAACAAGATGGCGGGAAAAGAGGAATGTGCTTGTTCTTCTTGTTTCGAAACAACTTAATATACTTGTCTGAGATGCGAAAGATTTAAAAAAAAAAAAGAATCTTTTCTTGATGTGCACATGCACTTCAAACCGACAGAAACTTTCAATACAGGCTATATCAAAGGCGAAGCCTCAAGACTTCTCAGAACAAAATCTTAAAAAACAACATTTGAAGAAAACATCACTCTATTCAAACAGAGATTACCTATCAGAGATTACCTCGATAACCTTATAGATAAAACTCTTTCAGAAGTCAACCTCCGCGAAAGAATGTCGGCACTACAAAACAAACTAAAAACCCGCAAAAACATTTTGAGGTTTGTTATGGAATATCGCCCTTTTGTGTCTAACCTAAAACAATTCAGATGAGTAAATACAGGAGCCATAATCAGGGATGGAGACCGTCAGCGTGGGGTCCACGCGTCCCCTTGTGTTGTACCAAAAAAATCTAGCTTTAGAAAAAATTGCCCCCCCTCCCCCTTCACGTCATAAACCCGCGTGAATACACGCAAATATGCGTGGGGCTACTACCTTATATGTGACACGGAAAGCAGCTGAGAAAAAATTCACTAAAGATAAAAAAGTCCTTACGTGTCTGAGTACATGTCCGTAGAGTGTAAGCTTTTTTCATTCATTCAACAGTAGCAACGCACGCAGCGCCACCGTCTTGGCGCCTTTTTGACTTTACTGTGAGAGCCATGTGATCAATAGGCCGCCTATTCCAACTTTTCCCGTCTTCTTTCAATTGCTACCTTTTCTTTGTGAGGGTCTAATTCCTTAAATGTGAGTACTGAGGAGATATTCCCTGGCAGAATTTTAAAATTTGGATGCCATTTTGAACGGGTAGAAAAAAAATTTCTATTTCTCCGCGCGCGATCCTGGCTGTTTACACGCGTGCGCGCACGCGCGTATGGCGCAATTTTTTTCTAAAAATAGATTTTTTTTATATAACACATGGGGACAAGCCCACAAGTCAAAATGGCATCTCGTTACGGTCTCCATCCCTGATTATGGCTCCTGGTAAATGACACTTGATAGAAAATCAGCCTCTGCTAGGGGAGATCTACAACGACCCTTCCTTACTTTCGTACAGAAAAGAGAGATCTTTGAAAGACGTACTCGTAAGAGCAAATTAGCTTTGAAGGTCATATTCTTCCTATCTCGACCTGTAGGAGCCGTGTTTGGCCTGTCTTTATTATTTTATCAAGCAAGCTCTTCCATGTCAGAATTCATCTTTCCCGCCATTTTAAATCTTGTTGAGTACAAACAACAGCCGCTGGCCAGTAAAATCTACTTTCTCACTTTAGCTTTAATTAAGTTCGACTTCAGTTAGGTTCGACGTCTGAATCAACTGCCGAACTTAATTATTTGGGTCGACCTTAATAGGTATTAGGTTCGGCTCATGTAAAGTTCGACGTATGAACCGGGCCTAAATAAATCGATTTTTCTCGAAGGGGTTCCTAAGCTTGAACGGTGACTTTAATTACTCTCTAGTACAAAGCCGAAACAGCAAACACAATAATTAAAAGTTGCGGGCGCTCTTCAGTTTGAACTCCAAAAAATTCAAGTAAAATGCGAAAATTTAACTTTCTGTTTAAAAACTCAGAAAATTCGCTTTCGTTTTAAAGTGCTTTTAACATTCCTTCGATGAAGATTTCGATCATCATGAGAAGAATCTAGTGCAAATAAAAGCTACACCAAGAAGTTGCGCCAAATAATCCGGCTTCGGTCACACGTCATGCATTCTTGCACAATATTCATTATAATCGATACATATTGTGAAAAATTGTTCGAAACTTCGCATCAAGCCTTTAAATGCTGTCTAGATGAACTTATTAAATCGTTCCTCTAACTGAAAAAAATATAGAAGATTTTCCACTCCACCGATCGAGGATTATTTTTTTAGCATAGGTAATTCAACTACTAAGGAATGGAGCTTTCTCCTCAACATAATGAAATTAACATGTTGTCTACCCTTTTCATTCTACAAAAAAAAAAAAAGAACACGGAATGCCTTTGTCTTGGATTAACTAACATTTTTTAATTTTGTATTTCCTTTAGTGAGAACATACCAGCTCTTGCTAAACTGTGTTTTTTCTCGTTCAAACTTTACTTTGACAAGTGGCGGCTGGAAAGATGCGCGTATCTAACATATCATTAGACTCTCTCAGGAAGGATAGCTCTTCGAGGCTGCGAGTTATTCCACAATCACCGTTTACTACGGCGTTCAGAGAACACAGTTTTCACGACATGTTGAAAAACTGTTTATACTTCAAACTTCAACCATCCCAATCAATGTAGACACTCTTACCTTCATCCAACAGAGCGCAACTTATTTTATGTGCAAGCTATTGAATAAAATATTGCCCCAATCCACTCACACGGTTTACTTATGGTAGATATCATACCGCAAGAGTTTAATTTGCCACAGGGGTCGCTGATACATAGAGGCATTTGGACTCCTCTAAACGAAAGCAAGCAACTTGAATACGACGAAATTTCAGTATGGAAAATATATGTATCCATACTAAACGCTTGATCTTTTTGTTAAGTCTGAAGGGATTTACAAAATCCTTTATCCTTTATGGATTTTAAAATCCATAGCAGCGCATGGGTTCTGCTTTTCATTAGCAAAGTGATCTTCAGTATAAAAGAAACTGTGGTGTTGCGTCGGTGGGAGAGTGGGGACGAATGTTTGGTTTTATCATCATAGTTGATAAGGCAGTTTGGTCACCGAGATATGTGAAAGCTGAGGTTTCGAGTATCAACACTTCATCAGAGCGAATCACATTTTGCATTGTACCGAGTAGTTATGATGATGGCAGTGTAATTAAGAAACAAACAAACAAACAAACAACTAATACGCGCATATTTGGCCGGTTTACCGTTTAGTCCAAAAATAACTAAGACAAGGTATGAGTGAAATCGATTTTTTGACCGTGGCCACGACTTCTTTGATTTTTACTGACAATTGCTCTTAATTCCTGTTATGAAACGTAACCCTGAATATCTGCCAAAAAATCTAAGATAAACCTTAAAGGCGCTCTTTAAGTTGCATTAAATAGCCTATTTTGAATTCTTTTTGGGATTACCGCTGTACACTCGTTCCCAGACTCCCGTTCCCCGTTCCTGATTTTAGTAACATTTAGTCTAAAACAAGAAAAATTTATTTTTAAATTGCACTGAGGATCCGTGGCACCTATGATCGTTCTCGCCGACTATGTGCACACGCTCAGATATGCTTATGCGATTAATGCCGGGGATTCAAAGTATTCACTAGACTCTGTTTTCATTTACGTTTTGTACTTCAGACTACATTGTACAGTTCTACATTCAACTTAGCATTTGTAACATTCTACTTTTCATTTTCAACACCAACATTAGACATTTGGCATGACCACATGCATTTTACACTCGACTTCTCATTTTCAACAATGTACATTAGTCATTTGACATACAAAATTATTCGTGTTTTGTCGTTTTAATTCAGCTACTGCAATTATTTCTGAATTGAAAGATGTACGTTAATCGCGTTTATGGCGTGGTCACTGACCGTTGACACTTAATGTGATCTGAGTAATAATTTATGGCTAGTGTTATTTCCATTTGCGTGGCATCCTCCTTGGCTTAAAATTGACAAAATCATATGGCATTTAGAATTTTTCAGGTGCAAAGGATATTGGGAAGATTCTTATTTTAATTTTATATTATGTAAATAATTATCATTTATTAAATTTTATCCATTGTAGAAACCCAGGATGCTCTGTTTCATTATTCTTCAGTCCTTTGTGATACTGTTTGCTTTTGATTCAACCTCAGGATCATCTCGTGTTACTCGATGTAAGTATGCATAGTTAACACTGTGCTGTTTTTTTATAGTAAATGTAAAGAAAAGTACAGAGGAAAAACTAAACAAGTGTTTCGTGAACGCTGAATAGAACATAGACAAGCCACTACAAATGCTAACCACTATTATGCCACGTGCAGAAACAGTTCCTACGCATTTTAACTTGCTTATTAACTGTCTTACAGCTGTAATCCGAATGTATCGAGTCCGCTTTCCAGTATCCCAAGCCGACACTGAAAATGTTCAAGCAATCACGATAATTTAGTTCCAAATTTTTACCTATCGAGAATCTGGGTTTCCTTGAGGTCTTTTCCACAGAAATAGGATAAAACAATTTTTACTAACAACATTTTCAAAACTAACCTTTATTCTGGAAGAATTTCTGAAAATATTACAGCATCCCAGTCGCTTCACTGCGATTTGTAATCAATTACTTGCCATTACCGGATTTCTTTCGGCGACATATTTGGACAAATATTTCCTTACTTTTCACATCACAACTAGTTCTTGCTTTTTTAACTCTCTTGAGGTCACTTGCTACCATCTTTGTACAATTTTTCATCGGGCATTTTTGCGTTCCTGCAAAAATTTGTCTTTTTTGTCAGCTACTCGCCAAAACAGTTTGCAAAACATTGTTGCCCAGCCACTCTGGCTGGAATCTGGACTGTGATCGCGTGCGTCGGTTACACCACTCGATGACGTCATGTATTTGTGCGTCTATACTGTAATCACAAACTTTGCTACACCAATAAACCGGGAGTTTATACTGTTCATTGTATAAATGCAGATATGTCTAGGCTCGTTATAGCTTTTTTCACTTTTCATGGATGTCCGATAAACCCTCCAAGATGTTCCTTTTACCGAATCCTGTAAAACTACCCATGCTACCAAAACCATGCAACGGTATCCCACACTAGGGGAGATAACGATCATAAAGAAGAAGTGATAGAAAACACCAATTAATGGTAGCGTCTGTAGCGACCATATACGCACGTACGCACGCGCGTACCTCGAAAAAACGACTTACATACCTGCAAAAGTTTTCTCTTGTTATTGCTGCTATTTTACGAGACGAAAACTGTGTTAATATTGCACTATCCATTTTAGTATGAGAGTTCAAAACCCAGTCATCACAACGGTGATGGTCGAGACACTTGTGTCAACCTGCGCTGCCGAACGCATGAAGAGACTGAAAACCCTCTTCAAAGCACTATGAGTGAGGAGAGGCTGTCCTCTTTGGCAATACTCCACATACACAAGCACAAGAATGTGGATATCAATTGATAATCTAGTTTCCGAATTTTCCCGTCATAAAGGGAGACGTCTCGCCCTTTTTCTGTAGCCACATTTACAGTTTATAACACACAAGTCCGATATACACTTATATCTGTAGTACAAAGGGCTGACAAATAAATGACAAAGTTACTGAATATTTAGCGTTTTTTTCATGCTTTGATTTATGAAACTTCTCACTGGAGAAATGGGAATGGCATTTAAAAATAAACATTTTCTGCATGGGGGAGCATGCCCCCACACCCCCCTAGAGGCTGGCGCCTTCGGCGCTCGTTTCACTACGCCCTCCTGGCGTACCTAAACGGAAAAAAACCACGCTACGCCTCTGAATTGTGGTAGCATTCGTCCCATAGGCCTCTTTTAACTTTTCACCACAGTAAAGACTATCCGTATCTCGGAAAGTCATGGCACGAAATTTAGAAAAAGAGTGCCCAAGATAGTGAAGGATTGTAGATGGCAGTTCCATGAGAAATAACAATAGTCACTGCACATAGTTTACCTCAAATTTCCTAAAAACTCATGGGGAATTTGTGATTTTTGACCTTTTACCTAGCTTCCAATGCTCCTGAACCTGTTGCTTTCTTCCCTTTGAATGGCAAGTATGGAGCCAAGGAAATCAAGAACCGCTATCAGGGGTACCCCGGCATTGTCGATCCTGCTCCTGGCCCCAATGGAGAACCTGAAGGGTCCCTTCAGTTGATAAACGATATAGACAGTTTCATACGACTGGTTGGATTAAGCAACCTTTGGACGAGAAGCTTCACTGTTTCTTGTTGGGTCTACCCTGAGGAATATTGGGTGAACATCATGACTACCCAGCAGGGACATGGAGGATTCCACCTAGAGATTGAGAATTGGATGTTAAAATCCCTTCTTAGATTCCAATACGCTAGTTATTCACCATTATATAATCGCATCAAAGTGGAAAGCAATACATGGGTTTATGTCGCTGTAACCTACGATTACAATACTGGCATTCACCGCTTGTGGGTAAATGGAAGTCCGATTACCCAACATTTACCCGCAATGGGCCAAATGGATCCGCCAATGACCTTCGAAATTGGTAACCTTGGTAAGAACGTACATGGCTTCAGATTCAGAATTGCACAGTTGAAATTCTATGACGTTGCGCTGTCTGCAGACCAGCTTGAAGCTACGAAAAACGTGGGCGTAGGTAACTACCTCCTTTTGTTCTTGATAAAGTAAAACAGACCAGAAACATTGGTTTAAGTTTAATTTCCTCGACGTGACCCAATTACTCATTTGGTGGGTCTTATTTCGCTTTTAGAATTAACCTTTTGTTCCACGTTTTCCCTCACACACGAGAGGTGTCCTTAAATTCAAAAAAGTATATCTAAATTATAATATCTAGAGACTCACTAAGCTATAGTAGAAATATGTTCAAGGAAACAACAATTGCCCAAACAGTCTGTTATATCTAAAGCGTTTGCAAAATGGGCTTAGATGGAATGTAAAAAATAATCATTCCTCTTAATATTTCTTAACCGATTTTTCACAGAGGAGGTGAGTCAATGCTTTTTTTTTTTTTTTTCTGTCTTTACTTTTTTGTTTGTTTTTTTTTCTTGCAATATCACACTGGACCATGTTTCCAAATTATAGTTTTAAAAATAAGCCAGAGCTCGTTGCCACGATCCCGTAACGCAAATTGAATAAACTGAACTGGACGTTTATATTTAGTACTAAGCGTACACAGCGTAGGGAGTGGTTTGATGAATATCAAATTCGAGCTCAAACTCCAACTGTCAAAAATACCCAACACTTTACGAACCTTTTTTTTATAATTGATTTTCACTCCTTCTCTTTGATCCGTGCAATTCAGACATTAAGGCCTTAACGGTACCGCCCCCTTCTTATTTCACGTCTTTTCCTGTACTTAATCAGTCAACTAGCATGACAAATTGTTAACCGAAACTGTCCATAAATTCTACAAAAGTGAGAGTAAGGTTTACGTCGTTCTTTTGCCTCAGACTTCCTAGAGACAAGAAAAGTGTTTGTCCAGTTAGTACGTTTGGGAAGAGAAATTGCCATTGCTGCAAGTCAGAATATTTCAAACTGTTATTGGTCGGCTGGCATCCAACAAAGGCACCGTCAAGCTAAATATCCACGTTGATCCTAATAGCATTAATTAGTTCTCCATTTGGTTGAGGTACTATTCTGAGTATTTATTGGCTTGAAAGATTCTAGCATGAAATTCATTGTAGCTTTTTTTCTGCAATTTCACCAGTAAGCCTTGTTGACGTTTCCCCGGAAGCAAACTGTATTAGGTCCTAACGTTCATTTGTTGCCTTAAAGATGAGTGCCAGGGAAACAACCCATGTACGTTTGGAGGAAAGTGCACGAACAGTGATGGAGGTTATGAGTGCGAGTGCCCGAGTGGACTCAGCGGTAAAAACTGTGAAGAAGGTAATAAACTAGTGACATTGTTATAATTAATAATAGTTATAAAGCGAAACAAACATTAGATGAAAATCGATGTCTCTAGAACGAAGCCAATCAATTATATAAATCTTCAAAATTTACAACCTCGTTCCCAGGATTCCTTGTCTTCCTCCTTTGATGAAGGATCCTGGTTGCGGCTGGTCATGTGACTACACACCACAAATTTCTCCCCAGTCGTGGTCTGTATACTATACACTAGTTTTGGCAAAAAGACACGTCCATTCACATGTATATACGGTGGGCATGATAAATCTTTCTTCTGCGTCTAAAAAAGACTGCTTTCCTTTAGCAGAAATAGAAACCTTCAGCTAGTTTGAAATCTTCCAGATTATGTTCTGCTAACCAGATCAGATGTAGCAGGAGAGTTGTTCAAACATGAGAAAATATATGATAATGATTTTTTTGAACGTTTTATGATCATAGATACTAAGTATAAGATTTTTGCGCAAGGGTTAGTTTATATACATGAAAATAAGATTAATTTGCCCCTAAAAAAAATGTTATTTATCTAGCTGCTTTTGACGAGGAAAATAAGCAATCCGGCTTGGTTCTATTATTTCTACAGAATTTAAAGCTCGGTTTCAAAATCATGTCTATGAAATACTTAGTGAATTTTCCCATCTCACTGCAAGAGAGAATCCCGAGTGTTGATACGCCTTACTATCAAAGATTGCTGATGGTGTAACGGTCAGACACTCTACTGCTATCGGTGGTACGTGGGTTCAAATATCACACATGGTACTTTTTTGGACCCCGTCATTTTGACTAGAGTGCTGTTACTTTTCAGACATTGACGAGTGTGATACCACGAACCCATGCAAGAACGGGGCCAAGTGCATAAATACTCTGGGAGGTTATAAGTGCGAATGTCCTGCTGGATTTATGGGAACTAACTGTGAGAAAGGTAAGGATTATCTGCAAGTCATGCCCCCATAGTAACTTCATTATCAAAGGTTCTTCTCGGATCATGGGTGGCTTCCTACTCTGGTGCGCTAAAGATTCTTGCAAGGCATAATTATTTGTGTAGCGGCCATAGTGGCACCATAGTGCCGTATGGGATCCCAAAACTCAACTGTCTCGCAGCGATCACCTTGTTTTGTTTGTTATGGATAGGAAAGTGGTTTTCTTGTCAAAGTTTAACACACTTGCACTTGCCAAAACGAGCGTTATAGAGAGTGCAGACTTTAAGTTTTTTAAGATTTCTTCCACTTACATTAAGCAGAAAGATGTCGATTTCTATCTAATTCGGGCTTTTTTTGTCTTCTGAACAGTGGGGTGGAATTTTCCCCCTTCCCCGCCTACATTAACTCCCCGACTATACATGATGAGACAAACACGTCCAAAGATGTTTCATTTGAGATCCGCAAAAATAAGTAATAACGTGGTAACTGCGTCATAACTGCCAAATGGCGGCAATCTTGGATCCGTCTTTTTTTTTTTGATCCGCCATGTTGGAAACATTAAAAAAAACTTATAATTTAAGGTTATAGGTAAAAAGTAAACTCCTTTCTTCATGAAAAGAAAAAGGAATGCAGTCATAAAAACTCTGGCATTACCAAAAAACATTTATCCTGAATCGTTATGAGAGTGGTACGAGCAACAGTACAACAAAATGAGATATAAACAGAAGTTGAAAGAATAAGAATGTGAAACATATTACATTACATACTTCTAATATGTTTCACATTCTTAAGAAAAGCTCCAGCAAATTTGATTGTCTTCTCTACGAAATGTTCCTTATTCGTGAGCAAAACCGTGTCTAAATATTCAAAGTGACTCGATAAAAGCAAAACTCTTCACCTAGCCTCAAGGGACTTGAACTTGAACTTGAACATTAATATTCTTGTTATCTGATGAAGATAATATTTTGACCTGATGATGGTGTCATGAGGACACCGAAACGTTGTAAATATGATTCTACCCGTAATTTTCATAATCAAATTATTATTATTATTATTATTATTATTATTATTATTATTATTACATTGAGGACATAATTTTATTTCTTTGTTTTTCTTATTTTTTTGGTAGCTTTCCATTTGCTGTTGGTTTTTATTTATTTTTTTGAACATTTTTAGCTTTGTATAAATTATTGATCGATCAACGTCTTTGAAAAGTTTTTGTATGGATAGTCTTGGCATGAACTGCAGAATTATGAAGCGTTTTTCTTTTTTTCCGACACCGATATTTTTATTACCTTTCTGTATTTGTTGTTTGTTTTTCTACTAATAAAGTATTTTTATTAAATTTAAAAAAATATTATTATTATTATTATTATTATTATTATTATTGTTGTTGTTTAAAAGTCCGACGCACAAGCTATTCCAATTGTGTTTTTCAGGCACCAACCTTTGCGAGACAGAAAGTCCATGTCAAAACGGAGCCACGTGTGTAGACAGCTGTGGAGGTTACGTATGTGTGTGTCCTCCAGGATTCAAAGGAAAAGACTGTGATGAGGGTAAGATACCACGATCTTTCAACCTGCTATCTTTTTAGCGTAGGACGTTTGAGACAAGAGTCTTAGGACTAAAAGATTGACAGAAAAACCTTTTGTTATAATGAAATACAATATAAATAATTACAAATGGAAACAGCAGCTGCATATTGCAATTGTCACATAATTGATAAATAACAAGCAAACAGTGAGTAAAGAAGTAATTACAGCGTAGTTGAGAAATGTCATAATTAAATTAAAGTTATAATTTTTTAAAGTTATTAAAGTTAGGTAAAAAAATAAAGAAAATTCTTCGAATGTAACATACTTTCATCAGCCCTGTTGCGGTCACCTAATCGCAAATTTGTTCAAAAATAATGATTTGAAGCAGGTGGCTCCACTTTCCTTTGCAAAATTGTACCTTTATCCCACCATAGTGGGATCCTACAAATGGGACATTGTATTTTTTGATCGCCTATCTACTTAAAGGTGGCTTCGAGATTATAGGAAAAATGTTGGGGGACCGTTAGTAACCCAGCATAGAACGACTGCAAAATAGGAAATATTTGGGGTGAAAGATTTGCTGAAGTCCTCTGCGCCACTAGGCACGGGTGGCAGAGAGCAGACACCTCTAGAAATATTTAAGGCTGAACTGAAGTTACAAACTGTCGGTGTCAACTATTCTTCTAACTATTTAACAGTTAGTTCAACCATTTATGAACATTTACTACCTCTTAATCAACCAACAGAAGTAGAAGTCAATAGTTGTGTGCAGAACAATGTCAATTGCCTCAATGGAGGAACCTGTGTACCAAATGGGAACGAATTTGAGTGTCACTGTGCAGGTGGATTTGCTGGAGAATTTTGTGGTAAGTGAAATCGTTTTCACTTTCCTTCCTTTAAAGTTACAGCCAAGAGTACATGATTTGAGTTTACATACAAATGAAGACGTCGAGGCCACTCTAATAATGTAACAGGGTACTAACATTTCAATACCGTTTTACATCTTAGCTGACCTACTTTGCAAAAGAATCCAAAGCAGTCGAACTTGTAGTATATTATACAATGGCACTATGAAACAACTAATTTTTTCTTTAGGACGTCTCCGATTTGAGTTTCAACGCGAGTAGCGACCAGGCTGATTCCTTTCCATGGGATTTCCTGTCCTATCTCACTACTTTGGAGCTTCAAACGGGAATGAGGCATTTGGAGCTGATTACTACTTTAAGCACGGTTCCTCATTTTTGCTTAACTTCGCGTACATCGTGGACATCTTGGGATGGTCCACGAAACTCTGATTTCTTAAGGACGGTGCCTACGTAGTAATTTCTTGGCGCAATTTGTGATTTGGCGGGAAAGAAATTTCTCCGCAAGGTCTATTTAAAATCCAAAAAGGAAATTAAGAGGATCCATGCCTTTAGAAATATTTTGGGTTAATGTGCTATATATTTTATATTTTATTACTGTTATTTATTGTAATCATGTGACGCGTGGTTCACTACGACGCATGATGGAAGAACTTGTCAAAGGCTAATTAAGATAATAGGACATGCTCGCTATGACATCATTTGACTACAACTAACCTTTCGTTTTTCGTTTTCTTATGCTAATCAGACCTATTGTTTTTTTATCTCCACCGGGATTACAAAATTTGAATTTGAAAAGCTGAAAACAAAATGAATTCTTTTAGTTGTAATCAAATGACGCCATCGTGAAATTGGCCCATTAAGATAAGAATGTTTGGTACGCAGTTGTATTTTTCTTGACCTTTTGTCACAAAAGGAAGCTTTAGAAAAGAGGTATAAAAATGTTTGTTAAGCTTTCTTTTAAAGAAACCCCGATTCATGCAAAGATTGTGATTTTGGTTCTTGGTTGATACTTTGATAGCATGGGAAGTGATTGGATGCTTCAAGGAGTCGCCCAGAAACAAGGACAAAGCAATGGCCAAGAAATTTAAACAATCTAGTAGCTCTAGCGACATCAAGACAATTGTGAAACTCTGCTTAAAAGAAGCCTCCACGTCTGGCATCAAGGTGGTTGGTATTCGCCGCAAAAGCAAGTGCATGACAACCAAAGGAAATTCAAAGTATGATCGCCACGGAGGCTCCAACGAGTGCGAGACTAAAGATTCGGTTGGTGTTGGTTTGGAGCTATCGAACTTCGTCTACGTGTTGAAAGAATAGGTTTAAGAGTTTATGCAACAAGAAACAGGTAAAATTTGTGAACACATTAAAGTATTGGGATTACAAAGGATATAAAACATATTGTTGAAGGTTCTATGACGATCGTTGATAAAATATTGAAAATCTACAATAAAAGCGTCTTCTAGTTATTTCTAGCACTTTAAAAGCAAACATAAAAATACGTTAATAGATAGTCTGTGATGTCATCTGTAACATCAGGTTAAGGGTACGGGATATGGCACTACAATAGACTTGTGTGACTTCATCAAAGAGGACTGCAAGTAAAACTTCAAACACTGCAAAATTTTGTTCGAGGCATCACGACTCGATGGAACAGAACAGCACGTCCCGGTTTAAGTCGTCATCTCACTCCTTTTTTTTTTTAACTAAGAGAGGGTTAAAAGACACATTTTAATCTTAATTAAGCGTTATTTTGCTATTTATTGTGCCATACCCTTCACAACTAACAACTGAGCCTCATCAAACCGCCCCGAAAATGTGTCTAAGCAGTGGACAAAAAGATAATTAGAACGGCAGTTACTGACAAGAGCTCGTCTTTGAAAGTGACCGGGGGAAACTTTGTGAGGAGTGTTGTCTTCCCACCCCTAACCTCCTTGTACTCTCGAAGGGTACATTGAAAATAAGTGCTATTTGATACACTGACGATATATAATGTCCTTTCCCAATATTTGTTTTTAACAGATTTCTTTCATACTTTTTTTTTGATAAAGTTTCAATAATGTAAGAAAGATGAACTTTAGCAAGCAGTGACACAGGCATGCTCCGTAAGGACGAATAAAACTGGGTTTTTCCAACAGGAATGGTGAAAGGAAGGTCACAGGTTCGAATCCTGTTCGGAGAACTCTACTTTTTCCCAGTGCGTTTTTGTGCCACTAACTAATAAAAGGCTGGTGATTTCTTTTCAAAACAAATTTTACCAAAAGATTTATGGCATTCTACTTTATTGATATTATTGTTGTGGTATCAGAATCGTCAATCTGTGCCCCGCCGAAGATACTCAAATAGGATGTTCAGAAGCCCGTTTCTCGAAAGACCCGGTAACTTATCGGGCCCGGTAAGTATCTTTGGGGATAAACGTTTCTTAACAGAAGTCAATTTTTGTTAGCTTTGAATACTAAATTTTAAAATCTTATTATTCTATGAAAACATTGGCCAGTACCATGTCTGTAATCGCTGTGTAATCGGCGAAAAAACATTAAAAAATATACTTATCGGGCCCGGTAAGTTACCGGGACGTTCGAGAAACGGGCCCCAGGACTCAGTTCGAACTGGGAATTATCACACTAACTTGTACTATAATAACTAGACTTCAGGCTCCCTGGACTAATTTTCACTCTTTTCATTATGAATGTCAGCCCCTCGTTAATCTCACGGCACACAGTCACGCGAAAAAAACTGTTCTCAAATATAAACCGAAAAAAAAAAAAAAAATTCAGAATCGAGTTTCATACAATTTTCGTTTGGTGCATATTTTCTTTGTCTTTCCCTCTCCCTCTCTTTTATTTTTTTTCTTTAGATACGATTATGGAACCAGAAGACAAAGACAGAGATGACAGGAATGGTCTTCTTCAGTTTGATAATCGCGTTAGTTTACAAATGCAGGAACAAAGGAAGCAAAAGTTTTCAACTCGTGGGATTTTTTTTTTCTAAGGTACTCATTTTGAAGAAGACAGGGTTTTGGTCCATTTGCTCAAATAAACTGCTTATGCGGGATTCAAGTCTGTCCTTTCTTTTTCTGCTGGTATTTGTAACCTTAATTAATTACTATCCCCAGTACATATAAGGAGGTGATAAAACCATGGATTCATCCCTACCCACCCATACCACTTACTTGTTGTCCATTTGTAGACAACAACATTTCATGTTTCAAACATTTCATCACTCGCAAAATATTTTACAGTTTAAAATTCACAAAATAAAGTACTCTAAATCTGTAATTTAAATATCTTATTATTTTAAGTATTTGTGTTTGTTCTCTGTCAAGATTGTTACAAATCAATGCTAAAATAAGAGAAATTCTTGCAAGGGTTTATGCAAACTATACAGTGTTCCGAGGCATTGGTTTGAATTTAATCTAAGAATCAAATGTTCTTAAATTAAGTAAAATGGGATGAGATTAGAATATAAAACTCCAGGGGAAATAATGAAGATGGACAGTAAAACTGAGCTCAAAAGTCTGCTCTGCAGTTAGCAATATTATAAAGCTTTAGTTTAATGACGTTTAAAAAATGCAAGAAAAACTGAAAAACAGCAAAGTCTGGTCAAAAATATCTAATGAATACTTGCCTCTTTGGAGAACAACCAAGCCTTTCTATTATTATTATTATTATTGCTGAGTTTTTCGTTCGTTTTAAAAAATTTAGAGAGCGAAAAGTTTCAATTCAAGAAAAAAAGAATTAACGTTTCTTTTCGCCGAATCGGGGTCAGTGAAAATGAGTTCACTTCAAAATTTGCCGCAATTCCAGTTACCGTGTGTTTACCGTGACCGCGGTCAGAGATGGGAAAATTCTGACGCTCCCGGACCCAGTCAGATTATAGAATTTTCAGTAAGCCGCTCACTCACAAAGAGAGAAAAAACAAAGAAAAGTACGTTTTCTTACTTACTACCTCCGCTTTCACAAGGTGCAGCAATTGAAACGGCAAAATCATCTTTCTTAACGGCGTGCATTTGTCAGTCGCTGTATTTTACGTCAAAGTTTACTTATTCATCGTCTGCGTCATCGTTTTCTTTCTCTCTCCCTTTCTCTTCTTTCCAAATTTGTCGGCATATTCAACGAGTACATGAATTTATGGCTTTTTTCAAAGTTTCCGTTTGTTTTTGTTTTTGTTTGTTTGTTGTTGTTTTTTTTAAGTAGCTGGCCACGCAATTTGCAATTTCCCGCCGAAATAAACGCAGGTTGCAGCATAGGGTAAATTTTGGTGTCTCATTTCACATTGGCTTCCACAGGGATTTCTGGCATCGATACAGTACCAATTTCCGTCTACCCATGGGGCTCCGAAAGGGCGGTCCTTCGTTATAAAAGAAACAGATTTCACTCGCCGTGGGTCTGTACTTTGATAACGTACAGAGTAGTAGCGTACAAAGATGTGCAGCAAAATTGATCTATTTGTTAAATAATACTTAAGGCGTTCTCTCTTGTGATGTTGAAAGAGCAGTGAAATTAGGAAATTGGGCGGCTTAAGTATCTACCGCAGCGCTACCCAGGAGTACCAAATATCCGCTCAAAGACACCGAACCTAACCTTGGCAGCCAGACCTACTATCGTAGCAAAATGTCGGCCAAAGCAGTTATTTGCTTCCAGTCTGTACTGAAAGGTCAGCATGTTGGTCTGCAAAATCTAACCCCTGGGAGTGTCCTTGAAATGAAGAGAGAGGAAGACAACATCTACGACAGGTTTGCTGTAATAGCACTGTCTGATGAAAGGATTGTTGGACGAGTTTCGATCCAGTTTTCCTGCTTTTTGCCAAGCTAATAGAGGAATATCATGGACGAATTAACTGGTATGTTATCAGTGACTTCAATGTTTGTTTATCTTTCAACGAAGTGAACTTGGCAAACACTTAACATGACTAAATAACAATTGACAACATTGTGTTAATTACACTTATTTATTACCCTGGTTATTATTCACAGTGATATGACAGCTTCTGCCAAGCCAAGTACGGCACCTTA
Organism: Pavona decussata; assembly: GCF_977016875.1. Lineage (NCBI taxonomy): Eukaryota > Metazoa > Cnidaria > Anthozoa > Scleractinia > Agariciidae > Pavona > Pavona decussata. The sequence continues at coordinate 87,428 of NW_028145607.1, read as the reverse complement.
TGCCAAAAGATGGAAGCGTTCAGGAGGGCTACAACGTCCGTGCAAATATAGGATCGAGTTGAAAGAACTACCCGCTGAAATAATAAAATGTTTTACCATTTGAACGCGGGTCTCATATTGTTTAGTAAATAGTAACGCCATCTTTGAAACGAATACTCCTCCAGGGACTCCTTGGGATTAGTGATTGTAATCGATCACTGTCGATTGCTTTCGATTATTATCCGTTATCTCAATCAATAACAATCGATAATAATTTTTTTCTCTGAGTTCGATTGTTATCGATTACCGATTTCAATCAATATCAATCACCGATTGATATCGATGGTATCGATTGATTTCCGATATCGATTTCTATCGATTGACTACGCCTGGATTATTAATGAGTTTGAGAAGCTGGAATGCACGTCCGACGCTTCAACCACTCCACCGCGCTGCCACCTACATATGGTTTTGATGAATTGTTATTGTTTCGTTATTTAAACATCTTTATACTTCACTTCTTGGTAAATAGCTAACCTAAGAAAACTTAGTGATAAAAAAGTAATAAGCAACCATCTTCAATCATTTCCTTAGGGTATATTCCATTCCCACCGCTTCCAGGAAATGGGTATTTGCATCCAATCCCGATTTAAAGCATGCGAAGACTGCCTCGTAAAGAACACTTAGATTTGCGTTACAGAAATTAAAACTGACAGCAATGCAATAGAGACGGCAATAGATGGTAGACAAGGCACGGTTCTAAAGACAAACAAACAGCAAAGTACACAGTGGCATCCGCGGTCGACTAAAGTAAAATATACACGGATTTTGCAGACTTACAAGCGTAATGAGACTAAAATCAATCAAATATATATATATTTTTGCAATATTGACTTTAACTTAACTAAGAGGCTAAACAAATTATTTCGCACGGATAGAATCAGACTGCGTGTTAATACGCCATTTTAATCAAATCCAAGGTATCTCGAAAATCAGGCCGTCACGCCTTCCATCCATCCAAATTTACACGATTTCTTTGCGGAATAATTATTTTTTTATAGCTTTTGTACTTGAACCTTGTCGCGGAGGGAGGGGGGGGGGGGGGGCGGTTACGAAATACGTCCCACGTTGCCCCAGAAGAAAAAAAATCCCGGTCTAGATGGGGTTATTTGAGCATCATAGCAAAAGTAGTCTTTTAAAAGTCTCTCTAAATCTGAGGAAGCTACTGTCGGTGGCTTCTACTAACAGTAATTATCTGTAACGTCATCACTGTTTCGCCTTTCAAATTTATGACGGATTATTTAATTTACTTGAAAGTTTTAAGTCCAAGACGACGAAACAAACTATACTGCGTAACTACTTTCCCTGTGAACCGGTGTAGCCTCTGGCCGCCTTTCATTATCAAAAGGTGAGTATGCTGTCTATTTGTGAAAACAGAGAAAGTTTTGAAATTACAATCTCGCATAGAACATAAACTTCGATCTCCTTCATACTACATCATCATTTCAGCATACGATCAAAGTTAATTTTTTCATCGGTTTCCGAGCAACAACTATTACCATAGCAACGAAGGCGCATAGCCCCTCATTTTGAACATTATCGATTATCTCGAAATCTTGTCAGACACTGGTTAACGAAGGCAAAGTCTAAAGCCTTTCCTAGTTTGCCATTCATTTTTAACACTTTTTCTATCCCGTGACGATTTTCTGGTATGATGTGAATTCGGCAACTTTCCCTCTAACTGAAATAGGGAGGTAAACCGATCCAGTACTTTAATTTTTCCTTCAATAGCACAAATGTCATTTATTTATTTATTTTTTTCATTTTTATTATTATCCCTTTTAATCACATAACATGAAAAAAATGCTATCATTACTCTCCGGCTTTTAATTTTAAGGTTGTAAATTCTGTTACTAAACCAGCATTACGTTATCTCACTAAAAGACTTAAGTCATTCGTCAAGCTGGAATTTTTTCCAACATCTTCTCGAATTTGCCATTCCCCTTCTCAAAATACTTCTTGTGCAATTTCAAGGTGGTAACAAAGTGCTGAAGCATAGGTGATTTGCAATTGTTGGCTGCCTCTTCTTCATAACACTTGAGGTAATTTTCGAACTCAGAATTTTTATAGAGATGGTGTCTAACTCTTATCGTGGTAGAAACAATGCATTTCTTCAGGGTATATCCAACACATCGTTTGTAATCGTCATCCTCTGTAGATTAATAAATACGCATTAACCGATTGATGCAGCCTCAACCCTATTTATACGGGGGGGAGCAATCCGGAGCGAACCAACTTTGAACGTTTACAAACTTTTCAACATTTGTCGCAAACGACAAGGTTATCTGAATTTGATGGTAGGAACCAATTTTCGACAGGCATTATTACATCTTTCATGTAAAAAATACTTTCTTCCAGTAAATTCCATGTTTATATGTCGTTTTCGTTTTTTGTTTTTACTTTTAATTACTTCAAGTGCAATTTTGATGGCTTTCTAAGGTTTAGGGAAAATCAAGAAGTACGAGATGGTGGATCCAAGATGACTGCCATTTTGAACCGCGTCATGTGACATTAACCCTTCTCACGGCCATTTTGGATCTGATAGGAAACATCTTTTGACGCACTATATATCCTATAAGCATCTTCTTCGTAGCTTTTATTGTCGCGAAATTATGAAAATGTAGGGTTATTAAGCACTGCCTAAAACTCCTTTCTGATCAGACAGGCAGGGAGACAGACGGGTAATGAAACAGACATATAGGCACACAGAAAGACGAACAGAATATGGGATATAAAAATGATTGACATAGACAAGCGGACGGTCGGTCGGACGAACGGGCAAGCGACAACTTGTCATATGGGAGGGATGGGTAAAAACTCTGGAATTGGCTGGTCACGTGTCCAACAAACAAGTGTAATTAATTAACGGCGACTAAATTCCTCATTATGTGTGAATCTACTGTCGCTTCGCGCTCCTTCCCAAACCAAAAATACTAGTAACCTTAAGATTTCTTTAAGATACAAGACACCACAGCTGTAAAACGCCGGCGGAAGTAAATTTTCACAGACTAGGGAAGTTGCGCATGATCAAACCGTTGTCTTGCTGGCGTCACGTTGCGTCGAGGAGGTGGTTTGGCAGCATTTCGCGTTCTGTGTAAGACGTGTGTATTTTATTACCTGAGTGTTTCAGAAAGTGATGTTTTTAGTACTCACCTGAACATGTAAAATTGGTAACGAATAATTATAAGCTAAAATGAAAGAAATGTGTGCATGAAAAAAAATCCAGAGTTTACACCAACAATACAGTGTTGCGAGGCATTTGTTTGACTCTCTAAGGTAATAATCAAATTTTCTTAAGTGCAGTTAAATTGGAGGAGATTAGAAAATAATTTTCCAAGGAAAATAATGAACATGAACCGTAAAACTGAACTCAAAAGACTGCTCTGTAGTTAGCAATATTATTAAGCTTAAGTTAAATGACGCATTAACACTGCAAGAAAAAACTGAAAAACAGAAAAACAGCAACGTTCTGTCAACAAAATGAAATAAATATTTGCCTCGTTCTGTGAGGAACAATCAATCCTTTCATTGCATTGCTAAGATGTTGGTTCGTTTTACAAAGTTTAGTGAGCGAAAAGGTTCTCTTCAAGAGAAAAAAAAAATCAACGTTTCGTCGCGCCGGATCGGAGTGGAATTATTTCACTTTAAGATTTCCCGCGCATTCCGGTTGCCGTTTTGTTACCGTGACCATGCTCAGAGATAGGAAAATTCGGCCGCTCCTGGACCCAGTCAGATTTTAGGATTTTCAGGATACCGCCCGCTCACAACAGAGAAAATAAGAAAAGAAAAGTCATTATTATCTCCGCTTCCACAAGGTGCACCGAACAGCATGAAATGTCAAAATACTCTGTCTTTTGGGCTGGCATTTGTCAGTCGCTGTTTTTTGTGTTGAACTTTGCTTATTCGTCACCTGCGCTTTCGTTTATCCACGTTTGTCGACATATTCAATTAGTACAAGAATTTATAGCTTTCTACAAAATTTTCGTTTGTTTTTCTAAAACGCAGTTGGCTATGCAACTTCCCACTGATAACAAACGCGGGTTGCAGCACAGGTAAAAAAGTTGAGTATCTCATTTCACATGGAGTTGCACATGGAATTACATGGAGTTGCGGAAGTACGGACGAACGGACGTAGAGACAGTCGGGCGGAAATGGCGTTATAACGAAAACCAAAATTTCTGGCATTGACGTGTTACCAAAGTTTTTCACCCATGGCGCTAGGCACACGCACCTGCTCTATTAACATAAAAGGATTTCAATAGTCAATAAGAATAGAGTTTTACCCAGTAGGCTGCATAAATTAGCCGTTCTAGCGTTATTTTTGTCGAGCACGTCACCAGCCAATACGAGTGTATTTTGCAGCCCTTTTTAACTTCGAGGGAAACTCCCTGAAAAGGAGCTTGGACGAATGAATGAATGAATGAATGAATGAATGAATGAATGAATGAATGAATGAATTGTGGGTCGTTCGAGTTCGGATGGATGGCTCTGTAGTCCAATGGAAAGGTCAGAGAACAACCAATGGGGCAATGGGTTCTTGACTGCGACTACTTTCAGTTTCACTCATTTCTTCACAAGGTGAAGCCCCCAGCTCATTCTTACAGTAGTGCCCAATTTAGCGCTATTCAATGTGCTTCGTGGTGTATCCAATCATTACTACATTCATTTTGATAGAATCATAGCTGGAAGATCGAATTGACGCTCGCACGAGTATGAGGCTTCGAAGCATGAAAAGTATAGGGGAGTACACCCGCCTTCCCGGCACGGTCCCAGCAATTTAGCACTTCACGCGCTATGAGTGAGAAGCTTGGCCAGATTTGCCCGCTTTTTGCATAAACCACTCGAGTAGCTAGTCCCCTTCATCCAAAATGACTAATTGCCTGTGTGCGTTGAAATGAGCAATTCAAACCTGTGTAAATATTGCAATGGCAATCGCGATGGTTTTTCTAATTTTGCTGTGATAAAATAGTAGAAGTTAACAGAAACAAAAAGAGCAATAATGATTCAGTGCAATATTTTTTTCCCTTACAAAATAAAAATCACTACTAACCAACATTTGATAGGCCTTCTTTCTTCAGTATTTCTACAGAAAAAAAAAGGTTCCGAATTAGTGCGTAAAAATATGGTTCAGTTCAGTTTTCCCGCACGATGATGTATCCAGATGACACTGTAATATATTTTTCATCATCAAACGGGTCGGAACTTGAACTGAAGTTGAACTTGTACCTAGTAAATCTCGCTTGTTCTTAACGTTAAGAAGACAGTGTGCATGGTGTTTGGTGTGCAGCAACGTATTATCCAAACGGATAGTAACAACATTGATATAAACTTACAGGGCCAATCTGTTGAGAAGACACAAGCCTTCAAACATATGGGTGCTGTTCTAGATAATACCATTTTTATAATCATATGCTATATGTAAAGAAAAAGGTTTCGAGGATACTTGGAATACTAACTCGAGGATGAGGCCTGCACTAACGTTAGCAGCTGCCAACCGACTCCATACAGCAATGGTGTTGACAATCCTTGATTATTGTGACGTTGTGTGGTACGAATCCTGTCAGGGATGGTCATGCACTTATCCAAATGTATGAATTTGATATATTTTACTTTAATAATCTTTCGCGAGTTTGTAAGAAATGATGTCACTCATTGGGTTGGTATCTACTAAGCTGGCATTTACTATAATTAACATTTCAATTTCAACCGTTTTTACCCTCTCTCATTTTTGTCCGTTTTCGTCTTCTTTAAATCAGTCTATCAGTCTTTAGCATACCTCAGTGACCGACTATCGCGTAACGCGCAATCTGATTGGCTACACAGGTGCCGTCTATCGATCGATAGACGGAACCTGGAGCTGTCAGTGAAAATGGCTTCCCCTCCGCGTTTTCGTGAAGTTTGTGAAGACGTACAAAACGTTTTGCAAAGTGCCATTCCAGAAAAAAAAAAACAAAGAAGACTACAAAGTATGGAATAAAGGTTTTTAAAGGTAAGTGCAGAACAATTTCCGAAATAAAATGCTTTATTTAAACCAACAACAAATTACGCGTAAGCTTACTTAACTTCGTAAACAAAACAAGGTTGTCAACGAGAAGTAACAATTGCGGTTCTTGTTTTGTTTTAGACTGGTTTTCAACCCCCCAAAAAATACAACAGCCATTGAACAACAAACCAAAGCCGAATTAAACACGTGTTTGCAGAGGTTTTATGTGCAGTGAGACAAACAAATGGCGAACCGTTTAAAGTTTCAATCTTCACTTAAAGCCATCCGAGCGGCCATTGATAGATACTTAAAGCAAGCAACCTATTAACAAGCCGGGGTTCATCGTCAGTGATTATGAATTTAAGAAGGCAAATGATGCGCTAAATGCAGTCTGTAAAAATCTGATGAAAGAGGGAAAAGGTCGTCCAGTTGTTCATAAAACTCCCATCATAAGCAAGCAATTGCAAAAGCTTTTTGAAAGTGGTCAACTGGGAAATGCAGATACAAAAGATCCTAAACAATAACAGCAAATCGAGTGGTTTTAAACATACCTGTATTTCTGGAGGAGAGTAAAAGAAAACCAAGGCAGTCTCACTCCAAAGATGTTTATCCTCCGCCAAACACCCCAGGGTAGACGATATTTTGAGATGCGAAGAGAGTTTCCGGGGGCGATTTTGTCGACAAAAAACCACCAACGCGGCGTAAACGACAAAACCGACGAAGCAGACGGCAAAATGTTTGTCAACTCCTTTCCAGAATTTGAAAATGGAAAGGACTTTGAAATTAAGCTTAGTTTGAGCTTATTCATTTTTTCTTCTACGGTTTGCACGTTTCTGAGACTGCGCAATGTATGAATGCACGAATGTATCAAAATTCGTAAAATGAAAATATTTGTTTGCTTGTTAGATCGATCACTGAGGTACGTTAAAACAATTAGACTGCTCGCTCTCGGTTTCTATCACCTTTGATAGTTGGCTCGGGGTTTCGCCCCTCGCCAACTATCAGCCGATAGAAACCTCGAGCTTGCCGTCTAATTGTTAATTAGCCTGGTCCAAGCGTTGAAGTCTCGGAGAGCCGCAAGAAAATTGCGTGAGCGCTGAAGAGATACACACAGTCAGGCAGACTTAAGGGCCGGATTACATAGAAAGAGATATTTTTTGCCTTCTCTCCCATATCTCTCCACCAGTATTTCAATCGCTCGCATAGCAATTTTCTTCGCGCCACTCCCCGATATCTGAACACCTGGAGCACGCTACTGACGCTAGTGTATCACAGTTTGAAGTTAAAGAACGAACAAAGAAAGACCAATGGGACGCGTGACGAAAACTTTGTTCTACCTGTTTGCATTTTGATAACTCAGTGTCATACCTGAAGAAATTGCAATTTCTTTCAGTTTACCAACGTGCAATTCGTCTCGGCAAAGATGGGCTTTATTTGCAAGGACCATGTGTTGCCATTCAAAAGTGATCAGATAATGGGCGATGTTGGGAACTGGCGATGAGAAAACAGAAGGGTCTAACTCTGAAATGCATCTGGCGAGTGCCTGTTAAAAAACAAAATTATATCAGCCGTTTCTTTTCATTTTGGCAATTCCTAACTGAACAGAAAAGGGGAAAGTTATGTTGTGTAAACTAGAATTGTACAAGAGAAGATGTATTATGAAGATATGTATTGTTTAAAGCGCTAGCTCTAGTAGGCTAAAAATTGTTGAATCATTGAAAAGTTATCAATGGATGCGAGAGATTTCGCCATGGACCAAGAACGTTAACCTTATTCAACCTGGTTCGCGGTGGGGGGAGGGAGGTGTGTGCGCTGAGTATAAATATTCATGCCATTTTAAATACAAAAGCAAACACCAAACAAACTCGGTGACTTATGTGTCAACAAACCTTGTATAATAACCGATTGGTTACGTGGCTGGCTGTTGCCGTTACAACAAGGTTTTGGCAACCCGTTTTCTTTTCACTTTTTTATGATAAATTGAAAGTTTATTCTCACAACTTTTAAAAATTTATTTGAAGCTATTTGGATTATTATTCATTGGGTTTAATAAATTTTGAACCAAGTTGGAGGATTCTCTGCAGTTAAAAAGATGTTGGGAAATTCAAAGTGGCTTTACTGTATATCCCCGATTCTCATCGACGTAGCGTCAATGACACTGAACAAAACACAAAGCACACCTTTTTGGTCTTTTCAGACGGGCCAAGGGGGGGGGGGGGGGGGGAATCCATCTCTCTCCATCACTTCGCAACTAAAGAACCTATGACAGTGAGGCTTAGAGGATAGATACTACTTCGAAAGATGTTCCCTTTCAGGTTCACATGACGTGTGACATGACGTGTAATAACGTCATGATTCCCAATTGGCGGAGATATTTGATCCACCATCTTGAATTTCTAGATTTCCCAAAACGTTCAGAAAAGAAACAAAATTAAGCGGAACGCAATCAAAACCAATAAAGGAACACTAAGATGAGCTAAAGAGGCAGTGACAGTTTTTCCATTTTCTGAAAAAAATGTCTCTCAATAATTGGTTGCCATGGTAACAGCAATGTCAATGAACTCTTACCTTCCTCATCTACTATTTTCCAGATAAATTTCCTAAAAGGTCCTTAAGTTTCATGGCTCTTTTTCGCAAATATTCAAAAAAAGTTATTCAGGTTTAAAGTTGACGCGGGCAGAATCCGTCACCCCACCCCCATAATCTCAATAGGGTTAAAGAATAAAACTATCTGGATAGTGCAGAATTGTTGATCCTTGTTTAGCCTTGATAACTATTTGATTTGATTTGAACCCTACCTAGATCTGGGGGGAGAGGTGGGGTAGATTGCTGATGATTTATGATGCAGTCGGTTAGTGTTGACTGACTTGGATGTTACCATGGCAAACAATTTTTGACAAACATGTTTTTTTGGTTTTTGTGTTTTGTTTCGAAAATAGAAAATCCCGCCTTTTTAGGTGAAGGAAAAATTACTTTTCCTAGCCTAACGTTTATGTTTTTAGCTCATATTGACGTTACTTCTATTTTCATTAATTTTGATTTCTCTTTGTTCAATTTCGGCGTTTTCCAAACGTTTAGGGAAAATCCAGAAATACAAGATGGCTGATCCAAGATGGCCGCCATATGGCAAATATCTTTGGACGTAAATGGGCAGGGCAGGGGATTGCGGAATCCTTTCCTTCATCGCCACTAGAAGACCAAGAAAGAACGCAGTTTTGATAGGGTTGACGAGCTCCCTTTGTTAAATTCTCGATTTCTTTGTTAGTCTAAGGATTTTGCGAATTTTTATTCCGTTCTCGTAATCAAGTTCGTTCTCGAATGGCTAACCCTATCAATTAAAAATTTACCTTTCTCCACAAGCAACCACCTGCAATCATCTCCTTTGGAGTAGCATCTATTCCCTGTGCTTCAAGGGAACGGGCGTCTGCATCGTGTCCAGCTTTAAAGCACTTGAAGGCTTCCTTATAAGCAGCTCTTTCTTCTACGTTAAGACCACTCACAACCGAAATGAAACCCACAGTAAACGCAATAGAAACGGTTGGTGACAACATGGTGGACAAGTTACGGTTCTAAAGAAATAACAAAACAATATATTATACGGTAACAAGACAAGAACTTCCCTTCTTTTTTCAACTACATTTTAAACTGTCGCCATTACTCAAAAACCATTCCTAATTTTTCATTAAAATATAAATTTAAAACAGCTTTCCGTCTGATCTCCTGTTGCTCTAGATGGGAAACTCGTCATTCTCTCAATTAATATCATGCAAATGTTCCATCCTGCGCCGCATCTTGCGTGTGATACGAATTCCACAAATTCACCTTTAACTGAAAACGGGCAAGAAAACTGATCCGGGACGTACTTCACTCTCGTGACACTGCCGTGTAGTGGCGGAGTAACTTTAATTACTTAAGATTACAGCACAAAAATTCATCAGGGCTTCGACATTTCATTAGCTTTGCAACAATCAACACTCCAAGACGTCTGCGAGAAAAAAAATCAAAACACCGAAAATTAGAGAACGCCTTAAGAAGTTGGATCTCGAGACTCATGACATTAAGTTATAATTTCAGCCCGCCACTATTTCTTGTATTGTGTTTGGAAGACAATAGACCATTTCCGAGTTGCTTTGAACCTCATTATGAAAGCGAGGTTAAGTTTGAAGTTTTTGTTATGAAAATTAGTTTTCATTCATATGGAAAGAAAACTAATTTTCATATGAAAAGTTTTGCACTTAGCCTCGCTTTCATAGTGGGGTTCACAGCAACTCGGAAATGGCCTATTCACCAGTTTACTAAAAGTAAAAAGAGAGATTGATTACTGGACTAGACTTCTTGGGAGAAAGTAATTGGTACCGAGCCTTGATATTAAGAAATTAACGTTTCAGGGAAACGGTTTTTTGTTTTTGTTTTGGCTTAACAAACACAGTACGGTATGGCTAGTTACGCGAGTGTGTTGCAGTGAGATGAGAAAGTTTGTCACGTGACTTCTCGACGCCCAACCCCGGCTCTAACCCCAAACTAACCTTAATTCAAAGAACTGATCCAAAGGTCAAAGCCATGAACCTAACTCTGCAATTAAAAAAAAACCATGCAATTGCTGTTTCCAGGAAGTGTCAAATATCCAGGTCAAGTGATTCGAGGAAAGCCTCTGAAAGAAGACAAAGGTGAGAGGTGATTTCTTGCTGACTGAGTCACCAAACATGCTGTGTAGCAAACATGGAGGCCACGAGTGCAGTTGTCTTTCCTGGACGTTTTGTGGATGGACCTTCCAAGGTAATTTGGGCGAGTTTGGAGTAGTAAAAACTTAAGTGATTCGTTATTTTGCTGGTAGTACTCGGTGGCTGGGCGCTTAGAAAAACTATGAAATGGAAAGAGCAGGAGTTCTACACGGGCACCACGGCTGGATTACCCAGAATTCTCTTCGGGCTTGAGCGAGGCAAGCAGCTTGAGATACGCAAGACTGAGTGTGATTAAATGGCTAAAGTATAGCCTGCCGAAAACGTTGAGAGGGAAACTTTCAGTCAGATTTGATGTAAATTTAAAGGTTTTATTTTTTTTTAAATGTTTGGATTAAAAAAATGAGGATAATTAAATGTAAATTGTGATGTTTTTCTTTGGCCAAAAAAATGGCATTTCGTCCTTGTGTAAATTGTCCTTGTATAGTTGTTGGGAATAATAATAAATTGAAGTTGAAATTGAATTGAAATTGAATTAAATTGCTAAACAAACGGTGTTATGCAGCGAAATTCGGGAGGAGTCAGTTTGTTTGCTGAGGGGCGGTGTACCTTTTATATACCTATTTGGTTCTAAAGAAACGGTCATTTCGAACAAAAGCGACATATATGGGTGGAAATCTCTGGATTGCTTTGACTCAGACCTCAGCAACATGTTAGTTTCAGCACTGTCTCTCAACCTGCCCGTCTGGGGTGATCTCAACTATGTTACTGAGCTCTCGAGATCCAGGTTCAAAAGCTCTTGTGGATTTTTGGTCCTCCTTTAATTTATCGCAAGTTTTAAACAGTCCAACAAGGATTACGTGATTACAGGAGTCCATGGAAACATTGATCGACGTCGCGCTGGTCTCAAATACTAATTTTGTGAAGGGATCAAAACTTCTTCATTCTTCAATAAGCGACCACGTACTAATAATCGCTGTCTTGAACTAAAAAACAGCCGCCCTAAAGCCTGGATATATTCTGACTAGGAGCTACAAGAATTAAAAGCGAGATGCATTTCTTCGTAACCTCTCACAAGCCCACTGGTGTATTATCGAAACCTTTGAGGATGTTCGCTACCATATTTATGCTTTCCACTAGCCATTTCAGCAAATTTTACATCAACACGCTCCCATCCGAAATTTCAAATGCCGTAGCTGTCCCAACCCATTCTTTAAATCGAAATACTCGATTTAATGAGACAACTGGAAGAAACTCGCACAATGATCCAACGATCTTCTTCACTGGGCTGGATACATGATGTATATAAACGAGAAGTCAAACGCGACAACTAGCTGAAAGAGAGTTTGTCAGGGATCAGATATGAAAACAAAAATTATTCGGGTAACTTATGGAAAACCATAAGCTCCTTCCTTCCCGGAAAATCCCCAAGAGCATATAATCAGGACAAGGAAACAGTCGTGAACTCCTTAAATATTTTTTTTTTACCTCAGTTAGTCGAACCCCTGTTGCCAATAAAATCAAAGGATTTTTCCAAATGTAAATGTGACCTAATGAAATAGAACTTTATCCCTAGGTACTATCCTTTGTCTGAACAGTTTTCATTCGGTCCTGTGGAATGTATTAGAGCAAATTGAACCGATCATCGTATCAATACCATCAAACAAAGCACCGGGCGTTGAAACAATTTCTGCACAATCATGTGATTAAGAATGCTCAGTTGCCGGAGATTTTGTCATCGGTCACTTGCATTGTTAACGAATCTCTTGCCAGCGGTGTTTTCCAAGGAGGATGGAAACAAGCTGACTTAATACCTGCTATAAAAGATGGAGACCACAAGCAACGTTGTAATAACAGACCGATCTCTTTGTTGCCTGTCTTGTCGAAAGTATCTGAAAGAGTAGCCTCAGATTAACTGACGATATACTTAAGAGCAGACAACCGTCTTCCAGCAGAACAGAGCGGGAAAAGGAAATTAATATGCGCGACGCTTGACATGCAATACGAGACGGTTTTCAAAACGTGGCCGTCGAAGGTAAGATGAGGGTCTAGTATGACGCCAAGGTCTTTGGCTGATGATGAAGGAACAAGTTCTTTTCCCGAACACCTCGGGAAAGAAACATATTTAAACTCGGTAACTCGGCACAGAATTTCGCCGCGCGCACCATCGCGGGAACTAGGAAATTCGACCATCTGACACCGGTCCCGCATTGAAAGAACTACGCTGGGTTCCGATCAAACAAAAGTCACACTTCCGCGATGTCATCGTGGAATTTAAATGTATGACTGTCCAAGCACCCTGTTATCTTAGCAACCAATTCCGGGTCACCGGGCGCACAACCCGAAGTTTCCAACTCTTGAACATCCCGCTGTACAAGTCGAACGTTCGTCAAAGGAGTTTTTGTTATCGCAAGGTAAACATCTTAACCAATCTTAAAAGTTCTTTAAAAACCTCAAATTCGATTTCTTCTTTTAAATTTTACTTTAAAGATGAATTAATTACTGACTTTTCGGACAGCAGTAGTAATGTAGTAATGATATTTATTTATTTTTTATCCATATGATTAATTTTTTATTACTTTAGTTGTAACAGTTTAAATATATGTTAGAGAGAAAAATTATTTCTTGATCCTGTCATATTATATCATCAAAATGGTTTCGTTTTCAGGATCGAAAATTTATGTTCAAGCACAAGCTCCCCATTCCCTCGCAGAATCTTTGTCAAGTGGTGTAGGACGTTTTTGTCACATGATTATGTTGATAAAATATCACGTGACAAAACGTCCCGGTAGATCGCTAAAAGCTCATATCCAACGTCGCGATTCAATTTCGGAGCCTGGCAATGAATTTTAATAGCCTATACTTCTCCCTTACAACAATTGAAAGGAAGAAATAAAGTATCAGTTGTATTGTCACTGAAAAGCTCCAGCAATCTAATTATTTCAGATTATGATCTGTTACTTTTTAGATAGTTATATGTTACATAAGGCGATACAACCTAGTCATGTACTATTCCAGACAACAACAGCAACAAAATGTTTGAGAAAGTACAGAAGTAATAGAAAGTAACCTTTAGGGTAAAACGCAGTGTGTTCAACTTCAGCCACGAATTTTTGTATACACTGTAAAACAATAGCGATTAAAGTCAGCAACTGAAACTGAAAAAGCCTCAGTAGTTTCATTTCATGGCGCGAGGCTAACGACAACATTCTGTCTATTTTAATAAACGTTAACAACTCATTTATGATAGCAATTGTTGTATAAAGCCAGTCCCTCGATTTGCATTTCTTTTTCATTTTTAATGGGGAAGTTTGACAATGCTGAAAATGAGCTCTTGGTTTCTTTTTGGCGGTAATTAACGTTTAGTTTTCTTTTCTTTTCACAGCTTTTCATGCCAGAAGAATGAACTGAATAAATGACTATTTGTAAACACCCAGCTCACCCCCAAACTGATTATCTCATTACAGCTGTTCTTAAATAATAACCACATAAATTTCGACTCCTAATTGGCCTTTATCTTGCTAGTTGATATTAAGTCATACCCCTCAGAATTTCAAGAAAAGTCTTCCCCACTCTTCAGCACCGTGCTCCAGAAGTTGTTTCCAACCAACAAAAAGTTCTTTCTACAATTCAACACGAGTGTACTGGCACGGAGAAAGCAGAGGCACTTGCTTCTTTCAAGAGGTACCGCCAGTAACTGGGATCTTGACCGCAGGCAACAACAACTACAAGTTCCAATCCGTTTAATGTTTTCAATTCATCCTTTTTGTAACGTAACTTACAGGAAGTTACTTCAACCTATTCGACCAAACCTAAGCTAGGCTACAACAGGAACGTTAAGTGTGATTTCTATGCAACGAAGCCAATGAGAACTATAATGTGTGACTCAGCAAAAGTTAAGTAATAATTTAGGAAGCGTTGTTTTGTTCTATTGGTAAAGGGGAAGAATATTTAATTAGCTAGGAGAAGGGTCAGATTTGGAAGCCGTGAAAACTCAGTGAAGGGAAGGAAGATAGCGAGAATATTGGCGCTGATCTAATATAATTAGCATGAGTTGTATGTCTTCTTTGAGGAAACCGAACAGGTATAAACAGGTAGGAGCGTTTCCCGCGCAAACTTAGAATGAAGGGAATAAATAAACTAAGTCATAAATATTTATTATTGGCTTGGCGAGTCTAAATCTTAATCTAAAATATAACTTTACCAAAATATATATCGTCACATGTACTCCTCCTCCGCTAGCTCTTTGAAAAAGCTCGACCTCGAGTGGTCTAATGCCAAAGATAAAATGGAAACTAAAGTACTAAGAGCGAAAGCAACGACACACTAACTGGGGAACGTGCGATTTTCATTTTTTTTTCTTTTTTTTTTGTGATTTTAGACCTAAAGCAAAATTCCTCTTGACTGGTACGGCCCTGCTACGCAACACGACTGAGTTTCAATAATAGTGTATCAGGCCATACCGACAACAACCAAAAGTAAGGAATACCAATCCAGTGAGCCGAAATGATTGTGGTAGCCGTAATAATATAGGGAAATTAGGTATAATCTAACAGTAAATTTATAGAAAAGTTCATCAATAGTTAGTCTGATCTGTGACAGTTCATTGTGCAGTGGACCGTAGAGGCAGCTGGCAAACCTGGCGTGGATCGTCGGTGTCTTGTGGTTCGGGCTCGTGAACTGGATTCGCTAGACGGCCCTAGAGAGCACAGGTAGGGCAGCACAATTTTCGATGGAGGAACAGCAGTGCAAGCGTGTTTAAGAGTCAAGGTCAGCTAGGGCAACATACGTACAAATTTCATTGAATGATGATATGGATGTATCACGCATATGGGTACCACTTTCACGTTCTGAGTGTAGCTGTGGAGACAAGCGGTGAGCAAGAAGTTGGCATGTGTCGTCTATTTGCGCAATGGTTGCTCGTTCAATTGAAGAGGCTTGGTAGTATTGAGACAGTTGTAGTGGAAGTTCCACACGGTGCTATCCGCGGATGGTTTTCAAGAAATAGAATAAAAGCCGATATGTTCTGGGTTGAACAATGGGACATTTCAGTCCATAACCACGGGACAGGTAAAAATGGTAAAAATGACAAATCGATAACTAGCCTAACAACGCTACAGTTATAAGGGCGAAAAATAATCGAATAGCTTTTCAAACTCACACGTTTTAAAGAGAAAATCGTTGCCATTCTTGCTCGTATTTCGCCATTTTAATTTAAGTCCCGGATGTGGAAATCAACATTTAACGCCCTTTTCAACCAGGAAAAATACAAAGGGTCGATTATTAAAAGACAGTTTAGACGGTGTTTAACAAAACCACGTTCTAAGCCATTTTCAATTTTGCCAACAGTCATATCTAAGCATTGTCTACTGTTGACGGTAACAAGAAGGCTTGCATCCAAGACTAGGAAACTATTTATCTACTTAAAATAAACCACGTATAAACAGATTTGGAGGCCCACTGTTTGTCTTAAAGGGACAGTATCATGCTATTTTTAGTAACACATTGAAAATCGGAAAGACGCTGTTCGGTTGATAGCAGCCAAGATATAATGACAAAATTCCATTAAAAGACTATCAGAATGCAAAGGAACTATCCACGGATATTTTCGCCGGCAGATGACCAAGATAGAGAGGGGTTCAAATTTGAAAACGTCAGGCGGAAGTTTTCAAATTTCGCTGTTATAACGCACTAAATATCGCTGGTTGTACTATATTTTGGTTCAACCCTTCATCTTAGAAGGACAAATGTATGGAAAGTTCAAAACACGGCTGGACGCTTTCTGACACAGCTACATCCCTCCAATTTTTTACTTAAAATCCTTTTCCAAGTGCCAAAAGTTTCCAATTCATGAATTTTTCCGAGGCAGTGTTTTACTAAAATTATTTGACATCGGATTTCCATACAAACACTGTTATTTCAAGCGTGTTTGACTACTCGTCAAAATGGCATCGAAAACCGTGATTAGGCCTATTGAATAAATACGGTATCTTATACAGGATGTGGAAAGCGTTTCATTTTGTGTTTAGACGCTATAAAGGTATACTAAACGTTTGCTCTGTTTCTTCCTTCTATTCCTGGTTTATTTAAAATTTTGTAATTCCATCATATTAATTTACCTTTAATGTGTAAGTCTTTTTCTGACAAAACATCCCAAGCTCTGAGCGCACGTGTCACATTTAGTCCAAACTCCTCGCTGGCCCTCGGCGGTAAAAGCGCGGGTATCCATCCACATTTTTGCACCAAAACAGGCTAATCGACATAAACGCCGGCATTAAATATGCGGATATCTCCCGAAGATTTATGCGTCAAAATCAATTCTGCTTCCACCAGAATGTCATCTTTCAAAATTTGTCCGAAACGAAACTGCATATCAACCGTGGAGTATTTCCTTATGGTGCCTGCGAAAGATAACAAAGTAAGTCACAGTCAGTATTTTCCGGCCCGGCATCGGTGCACTGCACACACTCCCTGTTCTATTCTTTGATCCATGGTCGCGGGGAGATCATCACACCCTTTAGCGATTAAAATTCGTGGTTTGGTACCTCTTAGGGTGCTTAAATGTAAAATTACTTTCGTCAAAGGCATGGTGGTACCTTTTTGGGGGTATTGAAGTGAAAATATGAGAGGAAGTTAATGCCAGTCAATTGATTTGGTACCTCTTATAAGGTAAAAAAGTGTTGAGACCACGCCTATAAAACATTTCTGGTACCTTTTTTAGGGGTTCCTTTTAAAATTTCAGACGATCACCGCCGTCACTTTTCATATGGCATTCTCTACCCCCAACTCCGCCCTCCTCCACCCCTTGAGGAGGATACTTTGCTTTGGTCTTATTCATAACTAAGAAAAAGAAGAAAATACACTTAAAGTTCATGATCGATTCCTTGTACTTTCCTACCTAGCAAAAGATGAGGAATGTCTCGTCGGTGGACATATTCAAGGAGTAACACTGCAACAGCGAAAAAGGTAAAATTTGCCTTTTTCTGCGGTGGACCTTTGTGTAAACAGCTTTAGTCACGGGCGTTTTAGAGGGCCGGACAAAAGCGCTCACGTTTTTCTCAGAAACAATCGTTTCACCTTTGATATCAAAACTTCTTTCTGAAAAGTATATGCGTGTTTAAAAATATATTTATTTACAGCTCTTGTAACCCATCGAAATAGAAACATATGGTCAGAGATATTAAAAACTTAATAAAATAAATTGAGTTAAGAAATATCTCTATATTTAGAAAAATCGCTTGTCTGTCACGCGCCGTTTTCATTTAGGGTTTTTTTTCGAAATCATTAGGAGATTCATTATTCAAGTAATATCTGCAACACAATTTTATGAAAAGGTGCAATTTTCTGAGCAAGTTCCAAAAATATTAAGAATGACGGCTTTGTTTGGTTGTTTACTTTTGAATGTTTGTTTCCATTGTTTCAGAAATTGACTTTGACAGTTCCTGCCCGCCCATAATTCCTAACTTGTTTGACAGATGTGAGTGCAACGAATAATCCGAAAGCATGAAGTTTAAGTTGATTTTCTTCTTTTCTGTGGTCTCTGCGACTGTTGCAGTAACAAACACAACATACCGCGACCATGGATCAAAGAATAGAGCAGGGAGTGTCTCACAACATTCCAAGGAGATTGGGAGGTTTCCGCTTCACTCTTACATGAAACAAATTTACTACACTCGAGCTCGAGGCAATAGAAATGGAAGTTTTACGGTTTCAGTACGAAACCAGAAGATTCTCGCTACTTCAATTCGTGGTTTTCAACCAGAAATGAACGGTAGGTTTCCTTTCGCACGTTCAGTAAATAAGGTTGTTGTTCCATTGCCGTTAAGAACCATCGCCATTATCTTGTTAGTGGTGACTTTTTCATTTGGTGTTCATAAATAGGAAATTCACTCCTGAAAAGTTTTATTTCTAAAGTGGGATGAAAATGTACTGTGTTTAATCTGTGTTTCCTCAACCGAGAGTATTACATGTAAATAAAGTTAGCATGCTCTAAAATTGTCGTTTGGATTAAATTAAATCAATGGTCATAATTCGCTCCTCGTTTTACACGGTTGGAAATGTGTCAACATTGCTATTCTGTTTTCCAGCCAATGTGTTTCTTCAGTAATTTGTGTGTAAAATATGTTCTTCGTCAACGTTATTGCAAGTACGGATTTTCTCGGGCGAACACGGATGCAAACCTTTCTTTGATTTGGTAATGCTCCATGTTTACACGCCAGATAAGACAGATGTCACGATAAAAAGTAAAAACTTCTGGAAATTTACACAATTAAGTCGCGAATAGGTATTAAACATTTAGGAAACACAAACTTGTGCATACTTAACCTTAGGCGAGTGCGTGTTTATAGGGCCCTGAAACCGGAAAGAGCGGAGCGTTGCCATTTTAAATGAATGTCGGTGTTCTCCAACACGTCTTTAACATATCTAAATAGTCTAAATACGACAGCATCTTTCATGGAAGCAAAATTTGCTTCTGAAAAGGCAAAACATTTACAATTTCTTTCCACAAAACATGTGGGAAGGACTTAAATTGGGAATATTTTGGAAGGCTATGTTGCCTATAAAAAATGGAGCATTTTAATCTCACAAAAATATTCTGTGATGCATCCATAGGAGATCGGAAAATAATTGTTGGCACATATTTTATTATCTTTCGCAGGCACCAGAAGAAAATACTCCGCGGTGGATATGCAGTTTCGTTCCGGACAAATTTTGCAAGATGACATTGTGGTGGAAGCAGAATTGATTTTGACGTCTAAACGTTCGCGAGTGAGCCGCAAATTTAATGTCAGCGTATATGCTGATCAACCTGTTTCAGCGCCAATTGACAACATGTGGATAGATTCCCGCGCTTTGCCGCGGAGAGCCAACGTGGAGTTTGGACTAAATGTGACACCTGCGCTGAGAGCTTGGAGTCTTTTGTCAGAAAAGATTTACACTTTTAAGGTAATTTAACTTAATGGGATTACAAAATTTTAAATAAACAAGCAAAAGAAGGAAGAAACAGAGTGAATTTTTAGTGTTTCTTCAAGGGTCTAGGCAGTCATCAAAGCTATTTTAATTAGCTATTTTACTTGAGCTTTGAGTTGAGAGGCTGTGAACAAGTATGACACGTTTTCTTAACAGCATCTAACGGCTTCAGGGTGCCATAACTTACTATAGTTTCCTTGAAGCAATAAAATAATTGAGATGATTTCTGGGCATTGGAAATTTAAGGGAAAGGTTGCAAATTCTTTGAGTGAATAGTGCACATGAAGGTCAGAATCTGCAATTCAAAGCTATCGAAGTCAAACACGTTTGTGTTAGAGTGTTGATAACTTTGATACCAGTTTCCATAAATGTTTAGGGCTGGGGCTGGAGGGGGTCTGGGCTGCACCCTCCCACCCTGGCAACCCCCCTCCCCCACCCCCACCCACACACATTATTATGAAGAATTATGAAGAAATCAATTTTTTTAATTTTTTTTTGGGGGGGAAAACTGGTATGGTATATTTTCATCATATCAATTAGACATAATTATTATGATGAAAATCTGCTACCCAAATGCCATACCAATAAAGAGTAAAAAACCAACCGTACGCTTTGTAAAGAAGAAAAGGATCGAAGGAACACTTGTTTACTAATAAAAGAGCACGTAGAACTTATCAATTACTTTCAATCCACCCAAAAGTGGTACTGAGTTTAGCCTGCACCCTACGATCTGATAAAAGTAAATATCAGATACACTGTTGACAGAAACTTAACATAAAAAAAAGAAAACTTCAGGAAAGCAATGTCCACAGAGAAAAAAGAGTTGAGTTGCCAAACAAAAATTTAGAAAAAAATATTGAAAAAGGGCCAATAGCATCAGGGCGCAGTTATTCAAAGCCCGATTAAGCTAATCCTGGATTAACGTGAACTTTGATTTGAGTTTAATACCTAATCAATAAAGATTCTTCCAAAAGATTTTTGTCCTTCAATATATAGACTTAGACTTCTCTTTACCTTCAGCATGACATCAGCCTTTAAACCAATTTTTTACGAGCGTGATGAAGACCTTGATTAACTTGTAATCGTGGATTAGCGTTAATCGGCTTTCGAACAACTGGACCCAGGTCTATTGATAATTTTTGACCAGCTTAAAGACTGTAATGAACCATCTATGACAACCATGAAGACATAATTCAGTTTTTGTACTCTACGTTCCAGAAAGCACTGATTTAAGACAGTTAAATAAGTGAAAAAATAATAACCCAAAGAATTTCAAGAATTTCAAAGATTAGGGAGTGCGTTCGGTGATCTCGATCCCAGGCTCCCTCTCTCTCTCTTTTGCCAAGTTGGTGCTGATGTCATTTGCGGGGCCAGATACGCATTCCAAAATCTATTTATTCATTCGTTGATCGATTGATTGTCCCATACAATCTAGACTCCAAACGCAATAATGAGTGCGTTCTTTTAACGTCGAACGCAATTAGTAGATGTTAGGTTATAGAGTTGCCAATAAGTCGAGCTCAGGAAAATTTTTTTTTAAGAAAAACTAGATACAGTCCACACACCTGCGCTTGGGGTATCGAGGAGCGCGAGCAAGATGGGAAGTTAGGGTTCAACTTTCATACCAGTTGCTGTTTGACCAGCAGTGAGAGACAAAGGATTTTGTGACATTAGACCTTGAAAAATTTATACGGGTGCTTAGTAGTTTACGATCCCATGAGGCCCATGCAGCTCTATCTATCCCTATAACGTTTGCAATAGCTATTGCAATATGACAATTTAAATATAGAAACAGGCAAGGGGCCAAGAAATACTCATTAAAGAAAGCTCCATCAAAAAAAAGCTCTACTGTATTCATATGAAAGTTTCATATGAATAAGAGCTACAAAGACATGAAAGCTCCGTCCCTGTGCACCAGCGGCCAGCAGGTTTCATTTTGGTAAATTAGGTTCAACACAACCCCCTTTCCAGTGAAAAAAGTTTGCTCGTACGCTGATCTGGCTGTTTTTACGAAACCGTACACTTTTTACACGGTCATTTTGGGGTTGTAAAAATTAGAATTGGCAGAAAAGGTGGTCCACTATAACTCCCTTGAATACCTGTTAATGAATTCACTATCCAGCAACTTGAAACTCTTGTAAATTCGGAATTCCAATCATTACGTGGAATCTAAAGTCCAAGAATTTATTAGATTACCTTTTGAGGGTAAGGGTTACAATTTTATGTTGGAGGAATGCCTGATTAAGGATATGTTCTTATATCCCTAGTTGAAGGTGGAAAACATCCATAAGAACAGCAACGATACAGCTTCCATGTTAAATTTTTGGAGGTGTTTCAAACATGGTTATGAACATGGACCTTTCCTGGTGCTGTACACACAATCCAAGAACCCACAAAGCAAAGATGATACTTGGAAGTTGGTGACAGTCAATCCACACGCATTTTATCCCAATCCAGTGAATACTACTGAGGCCAGGAACAGCAGCGACATTACACAGAATCGAAAACATCCTGGAAAAGGTGATGGCAGGTATCCACGGAATCCAACCCTGATATGTTACCAGGTGTCATTTGCGATCAAAATGAGAGACTTTTATAGTAATGTGATCCTGCCAAACATTGGTTTTCTTAACTACTGTGATGGTTACTGCCATTTCCCAATCCAAAATCACTTGACACCCACCATCCATGCCGTCATCTGGGCATTGTGGTGGAAAAGGAATAGCGCCAATTCGTATCCACCAAAGAAGCCACTGTGCGTTCCTACTAAGCTGGATTCACTAACGATTATTCTTTCTGACCCAGAAACTGGGCAGCTTATACAGAAAGAGTGGCTGGAATTTTCAGCCAAAGAGTGTGGCTGTCGTTAATATTACAGTAGTTGACTGCTGGCGTTGTGTTAAATGTCTGTCAGCTTAAAACCCCACTTTTACAGAGGTTTTCCCAAAGAAAGGGGGTGGAGTTAAACAGTTCACCCTCCTATACCCAAGAGACACTAAATTTGAACGAATCATACAGAACTTTTAAAAATACCAACTAAAGAGCTCGAAATATTTTTCTTATCGTTGTATTGGTTAAAGGACGTTGTTACCGAAAAGGTCCATTTAAACGTGCCCAAAGGATTTCACCCTAGCTCCAAAGCACCTTCCACAGCTTAATCAATAGCCGTTAGGTAAATTGAATTCCTTTTTAGTGAATGAATTTGAGGCTGTTATCTGCTGATTAAGACTAAAAGCTCAATCAAATTTTGATCTCAGTAGTGAACGGTCCAGTTTTGCCTTAATTGTTCAACAACTTCTGTTAATCTTGATTAGAGCGAACCTACGTAACAGGAAGACACAAGAAAGAGGCACATCTTGTGTTTCTATCGTGAAGTCCACTTTATACGCACCTATCCAATCACAAACGACAAGAGATAGGCTGTAATAGAAATTACAAATTATCCTGAGAAAAAAAAAAAAACAAACAACGGACAGTTTCCCGTCGCGGTTCTCAACAAGTGGAAGCTCACTAATACGCCGCCATGTTGACTCTTACCTCATACTTTCACTGTTCTGGGAAATTTAATGTTGTGTTCCTCAAGAAAGATCCTCGCAGTTATTTACGCAACGCAAGTAGTTGCGAAAAGAAAGCCCTAAAAACATTCAGGCCTGAACGGGATATGTGTTTCGAGTCCCGTTCAAACTTGAATTTTTTTTTAGGTTTTCTTTTTGCAACTGCTTAAGTTGCGTAAATAATTGAAAGGGTCTTTCTTCTATTTAATATTTCATCCGCAGTCCAAATATATGTTTGTATTCCCCTTTTCACTTTGTTGAGGTCGGCTTCACTCTAGCGTCATAAAAAGATGGACATAACGGCACAGAGAAAGCATCAGCTTTTTCTTCATGTCGTTATGAAAACGTCATTAGGTTTCTGCTATATCGTTAAGTTGTTCACACTTGTGACAAAACATTGGCATGAATGTTTTTTGTTGTTGTTTTGACGGCCTTGGGCTTATGTCGTTATGTAGCGTGGTAGTTAGTGCCAGACTTACTAACAGACCTCGTACAATACGTACGTGATGAACTGTTGTCGTCCATCTCAGTTCCAATTAAGGCCTTAATCGTGAGTTCTGTGTTAAAAGTATTTAGTAGCTGCAATAGTATTGATGAGAAGTTGGTTTGGAGTTTGTTCTTAGGATAACGAGGTCGCTTCTTTTTCAAAACGTTTTGTTGAGTTCACATGGAAAAAAGAAGTGATTAGGGAAAAGAAATGTGTTCAAAGGTTTGGAAGTAAACAAGTCAATAAACTAAATGAGGTACGTTTAGGGTGACAAGAAGGGAAAGTGTGACTGCAAGGGATTTTTTTAAGGTAATTTAACTTTGCGAGTTAGATACTTCTTGAATTTAGTGTTTTTCTTATTCTTATCGAATACGCTAAAATTGTTACTTTTTAAGAATCTTTGACACGTACAATAACAAAGAAAGCCAAGCCAGACATACAAAAATAAAGTGTAGATGTTTATCTTATTTACTTCGCTTTTTGTTGTCAGTTTGTTTTCTGTCCTGTTTGTTTATTTTTCCTGAGCAATATACCTAGCACGCTGTGTATAATTAAACCGTTTTACTTAAGATAGGTTATTAAATTAAAATGGATACTTTGCCAGGTCGTACGTGGAAAGAAAGAAACTTTCGTCCACAACTAATTAATCCAGTATTTCTCTGCCATTCCGGGAGAAAGGAGGGGGGGGGGGGGGGGGGGGATGCAGTGGACTCGGAATTTTTGGTCGGGGGCGTGTGGCTCGGTTTTCCAAACCATGATCCTATTCCAGACCAAAGTATGTAATTTAAAATACAGACCCATTTTCATTCTTTCAGACCAAGCTGTTTCAAATCGATACCCTATTTTAGACACAACCGCTTCAAACCCATACCTTTGGCGCCTCACATACCTATGTAGCTTATATAGGGAAATAAACACCCCCCCCCCCCCCCCACCCTTACCCTCCACACACACCCAAGTGGGGTCTGCAATATTTAAACCAACACTTCAATGTTAGGCCAGCTGAGGTACCTTCTTCGCTTAGACATTGCTTAACGTTCGTTTTCCGTAAGTTGGGAAATAATGTGATGCTTATTAAAATAAGATCATTGAACTTTAAAGTATTAATGAATCAATATTTTGCTCGACTCAGTTTCCTACTTGACTTGGAAACAAAAAAAGAGAAAAAAATATGGCGACAAACGATATCTCATTATTTAGAGCGTTAACTTTACTTTAATTGTTCAACAACGTTTAAACCGCTCTAAAAAAAAAAAGACATGAAAAAATGCTTCTTGCCATTCGTTGGACATTCATTGTTACTTAGCTTTTTGTCGCCCCTGAAGAAGGTTAGTTTTTGTCTAACCGAAATATTGGGCAATAAAGTTATTTTAGCTGTCCGATCAGCTTTGCATTTAATTTTACATTCATTGTTACGTTGGATGTTTTTTTCCCCGAAGTTTTACAGCGGTTACCAATAACACGCGACCTACTGTCTTCAAAAGAGTTGGATATAGTTACGTTTTGTTGGACGTCAAAAAAAGAAAAGCCGTTGAAATTATTTTGAATGCTGGCTAGATTCCAAGGTAACCCGGCAGGAAACTAAGAATGTTACCTCGCTAAGAGAAGGTAAACTTTATTTAAATTGCCAGATCAAGGGAAAATGAAAGGTGTTTTTAAATTAAAAGTTTTAGTTTTCACAGCTGCACGTGATAATTTGCCCACTTGCACAAATCGCTGATTTTGCAAAATTATTACGGTAGCGATTAAAATTGTTTTTTTTTTTTTTTAATACGGCTCCATCTAAACCGAATGCCCCTTCTTTTAGATAAACTGGCCTGGAAATCAACTTTCATAAAGTTTACCATGTATAAGCGGATAAAACTGCCAATTTCTTTGTTCTGTTGCCTTCAAATGTTCTCAGAATTCAAAATAATTTCAATGGCTTTTCTATGATTGACGTCCACCAAAACGCAACTTTATCGGAGTTTTTTGAAAGCGATAGGCCGCGTGTTATGGTAACCGCTTTAACAGCTGACATTTTGCTGTCGTTTGTGGTTAACTCTATTGATTCTGCGTTCTGAAATTTCGCTTCGAATTTCATGTTATGTCATCGTTTGTTCATCTGTATTTCAATTAAGATTATGCATAATAAAAAGAAAGTTATCAGAATTCGATTAATTTATCACGGTGACGATCATTCTACGTACGTTTGCGACTGCTGAATCGAAAGCTCTACCATGGGCGTTCTTCTCGTTCAATTGCTACTAATTTTATACGCCCTGAAGTTAAGCACTGCAGACTGTCAAGGGAAATGTGAGCAGAGTAGTGGCAGCTTTGGCCAAACAGGAATAAAACATCGTGCCATACTGGGTCACAGCTTTAAGAACTTCACCGTGAAGAAAACGTTTGACTGTCATGTGAAATGCTTCGATGAGAGATGCAGGTGCCAAGCATATCAAATGTGGAACAATCGATGTGAGTTACTGGATGAAGACAGGAGTTCGGCTCCAGATGATTTCGCCAATAAATGGGGATACTCCTACTTTGATATGGATAATGAGTTTGTAAAACAGGTAAGGGATATGAATTCCATATTTAAGAATTAGATCATGGGCCGACCTTTCTTATGAATAAAAAGTCAACGAGGTGTCTTCGAGTTGTAAATGTGCTGAAAGAAAAGCAAAATTCGTATTTAAATTGTAAAAGCTAAGTGGCACTGAGTTGTGGCAAACTAAACCATTTACGGTGTATCTTCAAAAAAAATAATGAAGAGAAATTTTACAACATTTCACAACATTCACGACACTCACGAATTAACAGAACGTAACGATGAATGTTTCTTAAACAGTAATTTTGTAGTATACATATGTCAATGTGCTTATGCAAATTTTTAACTAGCAAACTAGTGTACCAAAATCAGTTCGGCTAAATGGTCCAGGGCTTAGTTCCTCAGTTGAAATGTAGGAGGTTTTCTCTTAAAATTAAACCGAAATATTGGAGGGTCACTTTCCAACTTTTGTTAACGATTCTTATAAAATTTAAATTCAGACTTCTGGTCATTTGAGTAGCAATATGACAGTTATAACGTGGCGCTAGCGCTTATACCGCATACGTCTTCAAAAACGTTTTTAAATGGATGGTAAATTGGAAAATGGAAGAAAATGTCTTACAAGTTACAGGTGACTTCGCCTCCATTTGAAAACAAATTTTCGTTGGAGAAAATTTTATCTAAGTTCCAGAGTAAACATTTCTCGTTAAAAATGGCAGCTCTGTAAACAGCTATTTTCCTAAACGTGAGTTGAATAACTTTAAAATTCCATTTTAAAATAACACTCTGAAGGCAAGTTTATCAAAGCAATGCCCACCTATTCGGCACGCACTAGGCGCGTAATGTTTTGCAAATAATTTTATTTGTGGCAATGGAAACTAGGCTTACTTTGTACGTTGTGCTAGCAGATTTTCGAGAAATTTTAGTGAAGTTCACGAAAACATTTAACAATTATTCCACAAGCGCGCGTTGGATATTTAACAATTAGATTATGAGTTCGAAATTTCTATCGCGTGTTTGCCCTCATCAACTATCACGCGATAGAAATCTAATTGTTTTAGTAAAACTCTAATAGTCGTTCAAAACTTAAAAACAAGCTAAGACAGGTTCTAAACACCAATGAAATACCAGTTGAGCCTTCGCGCGACTGAACGTGATATCTTCACACGTGAAAAGATCGCCGCTGCTATGGTTACATGATAAACCGCGCCTTTGCAATGATTTGGTATTTCGTTGGTGTTTATATAATAAACAGAACATTAAATGGCCGCTTGGAGGTACAAAATTTCTCTTCTCGTGTTGAAAAATATTTTACTCGTTCGCAGCGCTCACTGGTGAGATATTTTTCAACAATTGAAGAAAAATTTCGTATCTCCGCGCGGTCATGTAATATCCTCTATAAATAAGTCACGCCAGGCATTACTTACTCAACTCACTGTCTATTTTTAAAATAAATAGATCCCAAGTTGCCGTGCGCCTGTTCAGTAATAGATCACAGGTGACGTCAAAATGTGAAAAGAACAACACGAGTTGGAGGCGAGAGTGTCACTGATGTTCTTACCGCAATTTGACGTCTTCGGTGATCTATTACGGAACAGCCGGACGGCAACTTGGAATCTATTTGTTTTAGACAATTAACAGAAAGGAAACATGACAAACTTGCCTCGCAGCGCTTGGCTGTTCGATTTGTGCCAGTTCAGGCATTTTCAAAGTCACCAACGCTACTTTCTGTGTCGGCTTCTTCTTTTCTTCTTTATCGTACTTGTAAACAGCTGCTTCCTCTAACTTTATTCCGAGGCCTTCGCTTACTCAAAGCAGAATAATCGAGTAAATATTTTCAAAACTGTGAGTCTTTTCGTTGCGATAACATCTGCTTTGGAGATTTGTTTCGGGCAATTTTGTTTTAGGCAATTTCAAATAGACAAGAACACTGTACTTTCGCCTTAGTTTCTTCTTTTTCTTGTTTGTAAAAAGCTCCTACCAACCTTTTCTAGAGGCCTTCACTTGCTCAATTCGAAATAATCTCGCAAACATTTTCAAAACCGCGCGCCATGTTGGACAAAACAAAGAAAACAATTTTCCCGTGACGTCATCCGTGTCTGTACTCTAATAGATCATAGACAACGACCAATCACAGCGCGCATAGTATTCATTGCATTTTATAAAACAGAATAGGTAGTGAGTAGCGTAGCCAATAAGAGAGCAGCATTAGTGATAGAACACTAGTAGATTTATATTAAGAGATGATAGATCGCCAACGAGGCGCGTAGCGCCGAGTTGGCTATAATCATATCATATCCAACAAGCGCGCTATTGGAATAATAGTTTTTTTTTTTTTTTTAAAAACAATTAAGAAATATTGCTAGATCTTGCTGATTTCACTTTGCAAGTACAACCAGAAGATAATTTAATGGCCGCTATTTCTCGGGCATGGTATAATAGTTCATATACCATGACCGCTGAGCCAATCAAATGCCTGGAATTGCATTATAGAATGATCCAGATTTTAATCATAAGTGTTATTTGGTCATTTTACTCTCGTTTTTTTGTTTCTTTTTTTTTTTCTGTAAAATTTATTGTTTCGAGGAAACAAAAGCAAAAGGAAAACTGAACTTGAAATAGATTTGAAAAAATTCAAATGTCAAGCAACTCGAGCCCTAATAGCGGAGTGACATATCTGGGGTGTTCAGTAATGAAAGACTGAAGGCATTTTTGTTTGATTATGTTGCTGGTACTTCACATTTATGTCGTATCTAGAGTTACAATCATGAACATGTGCAAAATGAGCATTATACAACCATTTGGGTACCTTTTTGGGTTAACCGAGCATCTCAGTGGACTGACAAATAAGCTAAAGCATGTCAATGGGGAACCAAAACCATAATCTATAAAAGCCTTATACAAATGCAATCTATCTCGAACTTTTTATCCATAAATACAAGAAATTCGTAAGCCTATTGACCTATGAAATAGTCGATAAAACATCACGTGCAATGGTTTTAAATCCCGATAAAACCTCGTCCTAATTAGTATGCGATGTTTAATGTTTTTCCCGCATGCTAATTTCCAACGTTCACAAAAGCATCATTGTTATGAACTCTCTTGACACACGCTTTTCCAGGAATATTTTTGAAGCCGTTCAATAAACTCGCAGCACGTGTTTTATTGGGTCTAAAACCACTCGGCTGCGCCTCGTGGTTTTAAATCCCAGTAAACCACTGCTGCTCGTATTTTAAAAATTACATAATTTTGCGACTTGTTATTTGATTAATTTACCTACCATCATCCCTATGGCTACTTGTTGGTGTCTTAATTATGTCACAGAAACTGATTAAAATGTGTTCCGTCTTATCTTTAAGATTTCAGTGAACAACGCATGCCCAGATCAAACATGCAGTAACCAATGTTGTAACCAAAGTCCGTGCGCCCATGGAGGCACGTGCACTGAGCTATGCGACCACGCCAAACACAAGTTCAACTGCACTTGTACCGCGGAATACTATGGTAAGCTTTGTAAGAAACGTAGACCTACATCTTGTAAGGATCAACTTGAAAAGGACAGAGGGAGCCAGCCTGGTCTGTATCTTTTGTTTGATTCAACGAGCAAGTCATTGTATGAAGTCTTTTGCGATTACACGTCTGAAAACGGATTCATTTGGAATCTGATCGAGTCTTTCAGCTTGGCTAACAACCACGAGTTTGCAAACAAGCCATTTTATAAAGACTACCCTGTCAATCAGAATTCCTTTACCTGGAATAAGTTTCGCTTATCGTGGTCAAGGATGAAATCCATAGCTAGCCACTCCACGCATGTGCGCGCCACATGTAACTTTAACACTGATGGACTTAATTACACTGATTACTTAAGAGCCAAACTGAGTGATATTGACGTCATGAGTTTGAATTTCGACGGATGCAAAAGGTATGAATACATCAACATCAGGGGCTATAATTGCCATAATTGCACGGCCGACTTTGTTCAAAGAAATAAATGGCACGCACACGTCGACTCCTACTACGGATCTCAGAAAGGTTGTCAGTTTAACAGTTCCCTCGAAGGTGCTGTGAAGATGAAGCATGGCGAAGATAACTTCGGATGGTACAATGTAGTTAATCGTGTACATAGATGTTCAGCAAGCGCTAATTCTACAACTCAGTGGTGGATTGGAGAACAGTAAAAGTTAGCTGCACCCAGCTGCACGTCAAACGAGGATTACACTGGAGGCAAGAAGTGGATATTTAGTTTTTATATATTAACAGACTAAGTGAGAAATTTATCAATGGCTAGAGGCAATAAACGTTAAATGCTACAATTTGTTGAACATGTTATGTACTTTCAATAGAGCCCGTTAAATAAAATGCAAAATGTGCACACGCCAAGGGAGAGGCAGGATTCTAAACACTATATTATCATCTCTCGCTCTAAGGAAATTCTTCCAAAATTCTTCCAATCGGCATGCACAGGTAAAGAGAATAGCTAGACAAAAGGTTGTAAAAGTAAATTAATTAGTATCTGACGACGGTTTATTTAACAACTCGAAAAAAAGAAGCGTAATGTTCAAGAAACTGCAGTACGGCTTTAACTGGCAAATTTTGTCTTGCAACTACTTTTTGCGCAATATTGTAAAGATAAAAATACGCGTAGTGTAATGAAGTTTCATGACTCAACTTATGGCGTTTAGCAAGAGAAGAAACAAACAGAAATTAAGATAAAGAAAGGGAAAAGAAGAATAGGAGTGAACAAGAAGTTAGCTTTAGAGACAAACTTTCTTGTGTTGGGGAACTGCTGAAGGATAGAAATGTATAAGAACAACAAGGCAGACATCAGTGCAGACCAAGTAATGATGGAAACTGCCATAAGACTAACGGAGAAATTGCGCAATGAATTGGCTGAAGTCAGAAAAAAGAATTGTGGAGTCGTAAACGTAAGCTTCTTGACCAAAGTTTCCATGAGGGGGTGAGGCATTCTACCCCAAAAAGTCAAATAAGCCATTCAATTCGGCAAAGAGCAAGAAGATACATAACTAGTAATGAAAGAGTCGTGAAATTGACGAAATGCTTTTCCAGCAAAGCTTCCTGAGTAAACTGGTGGTTAAGCAAAAACAACACCGAAATGCCATGTATTATTAAGCAAGGCTGTTTTCTTGTAATTGTTATTGTTGTATCAGTTAGTTTTTTTGTGCTTGCACTAAAGATCAATATGGTAAAATTATCCTACATTTTGGAAAAGAAGTGTCTTTTTGTCTTATAAAATACGACATGGAAACCACTTAATTGATACCCTGCTTCAAAAATTCATTTCTAATTCATAAGCCCATTGACCTATCAAATGGTCGATAAAACATCACGTGCAGTGGCCTTAAAATCCGGTAAAACCTCGTCCTTATTAGTATGCGGTGTTCAATGTTTTTCTCGTTTGCTAATTTCCAACGTTCACAAAAGCATCATTGTTATGAACTCTCTTGACACACGCTTTTCCAGGAATGTTTTTGAAGCCGTTCAAGAAACTCGCAGCACGTGTTTTATTGGGTCTAAATCCCGATGAAACACTGCTACTCGTGTTTCAAACATTACTTAAGTGTTCTGCTTGGGTGCTCCTGACAGTTCAGAACTTTCTTCACTTATTTACTTGTTTAACATGGCGCGTATAAAAATTAAATTATTTAACTTTACAGTGTTCAGTAATCATTTAGCAATTTTTAATTTTGTACGATTTTATGATTTTTTCTCGACCCAGTTTCCTACTCGACCTGGAAGCAACAAGAGAAAAAAGATAACTAAGTTGTTATTAAATCAAAATATGACGGCAAGCGTTATCTCTCAACATTAGGAGTTCTAACATTTAATTAATTTTTTAAAAACGTTTAACGTTGATAAAAAAATATGAAAAATGCTCTTCTGCTAGTTTTTTTATTTATTATTTTAATTATTTTTTTTCAAGTTTTAACATTGTCAGTTCAGCGATTTTTTTCCCATCTTTTGCTCTGCTGTCGGAAATTTCGCTTCAAATTTCATAAAGTCATAGTTTGTTCAACGGCAGGTGAAAATTGTATGTAAATAAGCTAGATTTAAAATGCCTTGGCTCAAGCAAACATATATCTTCTGTAATTGAATTAAGATTATGGATCATGCGGCAAGGAAAATATCAGAATTAATTCGACCTATCAAAGTAACGATCATTCTATGTCCCTTTAAGACTGATAAATCGCAAGCTATACCATGGAAGTCACGACGGGTGTAATTCACGTTTTATTGCTACTCATTCTGCACGCCCTGAAGTTAAGCACTGCAGACTGTCAAGGGAAATGTGAGCAGAGTAGTGGTAGCTTTGGCCAAACAGGAATGAAACATCGTGCCATACTGGGTCACAGCTTTAAGAACTTCACCGTGAAGAAAACGTTTGACTGTCATGTGAAATGCTTCGATGAGAGATGCAGGTGCCAAGCTTATCAAATGTGGAACAATCGATGTGAGTTACTGGATGAAGACAGGAGTTCGGCTCCAGATGACTTCATCAATGAAAATGGATACACCTACTTTGATATGGATAATGAGTTGGTGAACCAGGTAAGGGATAAGAGTTCCATATTTAACAATTAGATCATAGGCCGACTTTTCTGTAAACGAAAAGTCAACGAGGTGTTCTGGAGTTGTAAATTTGCTGAAAGAAAAGCAAAATTCTCATTTAAATTGTGAAAGTGAACCTACAAGCAGGGTGTATCTCCAAACAAATAATAAAGATTTTACTTTTACAGGGCATAGAATACAACATTCGCGACATTCAAGAATTAACAGAGCGTAATGGGAAATGTTACCTTATTAATCAGTAATTAGAAGAAGGCATACGTTAGTATGCTTATAATTATACAAAACTTTAAGTTGGCCAAACAGCACCAACATTTCGACGAAAAAGACCAGGACTTAGTTCCTCAGTTCAAATGTGCAAGGGTTCTCTTTAATTGATTAAACCGAAATATTGGAGTGTCATTTTCCAGCTTTTGTTATCGGTTCTTATGAATTTAAATTGAGACTTCTTGTCATTTGAGTAACGATGTGACAATAGTATATAGCGCTGGCTCTTATACCTTATTCATCTTCAAAAGCGCCATTAAATGGATGGTAAATTGGAAAACGGAAGAAAATGTCTTACAAGTTATAGGTAACGTTGCCTCAGTTTGAAAACAAGTTTTCGTTAAAGAAGATTTTATTGAAATTTCAGAGCAAATATTTCCCCGAATAAAAATGTGTTTGGCAGGTCGGTAAACAACTTGTTTCCTGAATATAAAGTTGAATAAATTTGTTAATTTCATTTAAAACGATACTCCGAAGGAACATTTATGAAAACAAAGCCGACATTATTATCACTTGTCAATAGTCGGCTTAACACAGACTTCGCGCGCTTGAAGTTGCGAGGACGTCACTCAAGCAAATAAAAAATTACAACAAAACTAAGACTAAGAGTTTTGCAAATGATTTTATGTATAGCAATGACAACTAGGATTTGTTGAATTTGTGGCGTCACGGCAAACATAAATATATGATACCGACCGAGGGCACAGATTTTCTCTATACGGACTGGGTTTTTAGTTTTTAAGATGATCGTCGCGCTGTCACTCTTTAGTTAAATTTTGCTTATCCAGAAAGCCGTACGTATAAACCTCAGAGAAAAAGGCTAGACTAACGAAAAAACAGACTTTGAACATCTCCTGGAGTAACAAATGAAAAAAAAAACCTGTGATATTTTATAGCAAGCAGTACAGAAATAAACTAAACAACCTGAAAAATTCGCACAATCAAGCGAATAAATGTTCTGCGCAAGCTTTGTTTTGATGAAAATGAACCACATTTCAGATTTTTACATTCAGTTTAACGAAAGTTATTAAAAAAAGACTTTTAGTGCAAAATACTCACACATCTTACTCTTTTCCTTTATATCTTATTATTTTAAGCATTTGTGTTTGTTCTCTGTCAAGATTGTCACAAATCAATGCTAAAATTAGAGAAGTGTGTGCAAGAAGAATTTGTCAGGGTTTATAGCAACCATACACTGTGCTGCGAGGCGTTTGTTTGACTATTTAAGCAAAGAATCATTTTTGTGACGAGATTAGAAAATAAAACTCCAAGGTAAATGATGAACATGGATCGCAAAACTAAGTTTAAAAGACTTGTCTGCAGTTAGCATTATTATTAAGCTTAAGTCAAATGACGAACCAACACTGCAAAAAAAACTACAAAACAGCAAACTAAACAAGTCTTGTCAACAAAATGAACTGAATGCTCACCTCTTTGGATAACAACCAATCCTTTTATTCCATTTCTGAGTTTTTCGTTCCTTTTATAACATTTAGTGAGCAAAAAGTTTGTCTTAAAGAGAAAAAGAATTCAACGTTTCGTCGCGCAGGATCGAAGTAAAAATGACCACTTCAAGATTTCCCGCGTGTTGTTACCGTGACCGTGGTCAGAGATTGGAAAAATCTGCCACTCACGGACCCACACAGATTTTACGGCTTTCAGGATACCGCTTGCTCACAAAAGAAAAAGAAAAAATGAGAAAAGCAACTTACTATCTCCGCTTCCACAAGGTGCAGCGAACCCACTGAAACGGCAAAATGCTGTCTTTACGGCTGGCATACGTCATCAGTCGCTGTCTTTTACGTTGAACTTTGCTTATTCTGCACCTTCGTTTTTGTTTTCTTTCTCTCTCCCTTCTCTTATTTCTACCGCTTGTCGAAATATCCAACGAGTACATGATTTTATAGCTTTCTTCAAAAATTTTCCTTTGTTTTTTTTTTTTTTCTAAAAGCCAGGTGGCCACGCAACTTCCCGCCGGAAAACACGCGGGTTGCAGCACAGGGTTAACTTGAGCGTGGCATTTCACAATTGCTTACATAAGGGAGCGGACGTACGTACGTACGTACGCACCCATGTACGGCCGGATGGAAGTGACATCATAACCAAAAAAATTTTTCGCACTCATGGGTATGCCAATTTCTCTTAGCTATGGGGCTCCGCACGCGCCTTCGGTGCGTGGACCTTCGCGATAATAAGCATTCTACAGTGGACTGACAAATAAGCTGGAGCATGTCAGTGGAGAACCAACAGAATAGTGCAGGAAAGTCTAATAAAAACGCAATTTGTTTCGAACTTTCTATCGATGAATAAAGAACAAAACGCTCATACTTTTCCTGTTTGTATATTTCTGCGATTCATAGGTTGGTTGACTTATTCCATTATTATTCCAATCACTACTTGTTGCTACCTTAATTATCCCACAGAAACTTATTAAAATGTGTTCCACGTATTATCCTTTAGATTTCAGTGAACAACGCATGCTCAGATCAAACATGCAGTAACCAATGCTGTAACCAGAGTCCGTGCGCCCATGGAGGCACGTGCACTGAGCTATGCAACCACGCCAAACACAAGTTCAATTGCACTTGTACCACGGAATACTATGGTAAACTTTGTAAGAAACGTAGACCTACATCTTGTAAGGATCAACTTGAAAAGGACAGAGGGAGCCAGTCTGATCTGTATCTTTTATTTGATTCAACAAGCAAGTCGTTGTATGAAGTCTTTTGCGATTACACGTCTGAAAACGGATATATTTGGAATCTTATCGAGTCTTTCAGCTTGGCTAACAAAATCGAGTTTGCAAACAAGCCATTTTATAAAGACTACCCGGTCAATCAGAATTCCTTTACCTGGAATAAGTTTCGCTTATCGCAGTCCCGGATGAACTTCATAGCTAACCATTCCACGCATGTGCGCGCCACATGTAACTTTAACACTGATGGACTTAATTACACTGATTACTTAAGAGCCAAACTGAGTGATATCGACGTCATGAGTTTGAATTTCGACGGATGCAAAAGGTATAAATACATCAATATCAGGGGCTATAATTGCCATAATTGCACGGCTCACTTTGTTCAAAGAGATTATTGGCACGCACACGTTGACTCCTATAGCGGATCTCAGAGAGGTTGTCAGTTTAACAGTTCCCTCGATGGTGCTGTGAAGATGAAGAGTGGCGAAGATAACTTCGGATGGTACGAAACAGTTAATCATGTACATAGATGTTCAGCAAGCGCTAATTCTACAACGCAGTGGTGGATTGGAGAACAGTAAAAGTTAGCTGCACACAGCTGCACGTCAAATGAGGATTACACTGAAGGCAAGAAGTGACGTCAAGTGGATAATAAGTTTATGTCTATTAATAGACGAAGTGAGAGAAATGCGACTGGTTAGAAGCAATATGTGGTGGTCATTTTTTGACCATCTCAAATATTTCAGATTGAGCTTGTTAAATAGAATGTAGAATATGCACATACCAAGGAAGAACCAGGTATCTGAATGCCCGTTTGTATTATCATCTCTCCGTCTGAGGAAAATCTTTCAATAAGTATGCGCAGCTCAACAGAATAATAATGACCGTATTAATAACAACCGTTTATTACTCACCATTGAGTTAAAAACTGAATTACAAGGATAAAATACAAGCTTCAACAGAACAAAGATCTTTCATCCGCAGTTCATATATTTACATTTATTTAATAATACTATAATTATATACAACGCTATGATATGAAATAAGTCCATTTACCAACTGCCCTTGATGAAAGGTAATAAATGAGCTGGAACGCTTTGCGCGGCACATGTTCCTATTGTTACATTCTTCGGTATTACAGACCGTCTGTGACCTAAAGTTGTGGCCGTGGGTCTGCTCTGCTATTGAGTAGTAGCTAGCTAGCTAGACAAAAGGATATAGGAAAAAGGTTGTAACTCCAAGACTTAAAAAACTAAATATTCAAGAAATTGCGAACATTTTAAACTAATAGGTTTGTCTGCTTGTTTTTGAGGTCACTAGTTTGTTACACAAAATTGTAAAAATAGAAATTGAAATAAAAATATAAATGCACATAGTGTTTAGTTTGAAGACTTAGCTTATTTTATTTATCAAAGAAAGCTGGGGTAAGAAGCAGAATGGGAAGGGAAGTACGGTGGACCTCATAGGGACATGCTGCAATTAAAAAAGGCTGCTGCAAATTTAAAAAAGTTGCTGCAAATTTATAACGGTTGCTGGAAATTTATAAAAGTTGCTGCAAATTTATGAAGGTTGCTGCAAATTTATAAAAGTTGCTGCAAATTTATAAAGGTTGCTGCAAATTTGTAAATGTTGCTGCAAATTTATAAAAGTTGCTGCAAATTTATAAAAGCTGCTGCAAATTTTTAAACAAGTTGCTGCAAATTAAAAAAGCGTTGCTGCAAATTAAACCACAGAAAATATGCGCACGCACATTCCAGTAATTCTCCTGCGTACTCTGGGACTCTGTAAAACGAGGATACGGGACGGGCAGATGCGGACGGCGGATGACGGATGGCGGATGGGGCTTTAAAAAATAGAAAAGAAAAGAAAATAGGATGTTGATATCGTTTAATTTATTGGTTAATTGTCACCTTCCAAGAAATGCTAGCTTTGGCTATTTTGTTTCTTAATTTGAATTAATTTATATCTTATTGTAAGTCAAACAGCGAAAACGCTATAGAATGATTTTTCTTGTTTTTCAACAAAATCAGTCTGAGTTTGCAGTGGAACTCCGTACATTAGTACGACACACCATCCGGCAAAACAACACGTTCACATTCATGAACATTAACCGGATAAACTGATTAACGGGAAAAGTACTGTATGAGCTCTTGTTAGGCATTATAGATTGGAAGTCGTGGTTATTGTTTGAACGGACCGATCGATACAAGTTATTAAAAAAATTATTTTAAGATGTCCAAAGATTTCCCTGGCTGAGGTCTGAGTAAAGTAAACAAGTGTGGAGAGTCATAAACATGAGCTTCTTGACCAAAGTTTGCATGAAAGGGAGGGGCATTTCCCCAAAAAATAACAAGGAAAAATTGTTAGATTGAATAAACTTTTTCCAGCCAATCTGATTAAAAGTAAACTGATGGCTAACCAAAAAGAACACAGAAATTCCATGTATTTGTTTTTTGTTTTTGCAAGGCTGTACACTAGCGATTGTTTGTATCTATCTTTTGTGGTTGCAATTTTTCTGGCTTTAGAATGGGAGTTTTAGTATTTTTACCATTTTCTGCTTTGCCCAATTTGTAGATTATCCGTAATTTAGCCTAGGGCCTACCAGGAGTGTTAAAATAAATTACTATCTCTTTTCTCAATTTAACATTAGTTTAGATATAATATTTAGAACAGTCAGCTGGCCCCATAAGATGCTAAAACTGTCTATTTGTGGAAAACGTTGACGAGGAGTGGAAAGGAATGTAACTTTTTTGTGTCCTATATTTTCAGAATTTTCCTAAAAATTGTCCTTTATTTTGGAAAAGAATTGTCCTACACTACTATAAAATATGAATCTAAAACCACTTGACACCCTGCTTAAATGTTCTGGTTGGGTGCTGCTGGCAGTTCAGGACTTTCTCCACTTATTTATTTGTTTAACGTCTGTGGTAGGGTGAAAAACTAACGTGGCAGTTATAAAAGTAAAATCCTTCACAGTGATCATGAATTTGTTGGTCGACCCGACCAGTGGAAACAGAAAAAAATTAAATGAACGGCTAAGTTGTTATCTAATTAAAATATGACTGCAAACCTTTTTTTTTTCTTCAATATGTACACTGCTAATTCAAATAATTTTTCAAAAACGCTTTATAGTTAATAAAGACATATGAAAAATGCTTCTTGCTACTTTCTGAACATTCATTTTTACGTTTAATGGTTTGTCCAAAGCTTTCAAAGTGTCTTTTCAGTGATTTTTTACCATCGTTTGCGGTCGGTTCTCCTTTTCCGAAATTTCGCTTCGAATTTCATGCACCCATAGTTTGTTGAACGGCAGGTGAAAATTATATGTAAATAAGATTTTAAGAGCCTTGCCTCCAGGAAACATAAATCTTCTGTATTGTAAGTAATATT
This sequence comes from Pavona decussata, assembly GCF_977016875.1. Taxonomy (NCBI): domain Eukaryota; kingdom Metazoa; phylum Cnidaria; class Anthozoa; order Scleractinia; family Agariciidae; genus Pavona; species Pavona decussata. Next base: position 48,246 of record NW_028145607.1, on the reverse strand, counting down.
ATGCATCATACAAGCAAAATTTCATAATTAATTTTGACTTATCACGGTAACGATCATTCTATGTACCTTAACGACTGATTAATCTAATGCTATACCATGGAATTATCAATGGGCGTTCCTCTCGTTCTATTGCTACTCATTTTGCACGCTCTGAAGTTAAGTGCTGGAGATTGTCAAGGGAAATGTGAGCAGAGTAGTGGTAGCTTTGGCCAGACAGAAATGAAAAATCTTGCCATACTGGGTCACAGCTTTGAGAACTTCACCGTGAAGAAAACGTTTGATTGTCATGTGAAATGCTTCGATGAGAGATGCAGGTGCCAAGCATATCAAATGTGGAACAATCGCTGTGAGTTACTGGATAAGGACAGGAGTTCGGCTCCAGATGACTTCATCAGTGAAGATGGATACACTTATTTTGATATGGATAATGAGTTTGTGAACCGGGTAAGGGATAGTTAGATCAACGGATGTTTTGTACAGTTGTAAGTACTTGGGAGCTTAGGCATACGACGACGGTAACGGCAACGACAACGCGGTCGGTTGAATGGCGCAAAAACAATCGCTCTGCACATGCGTTTTACATTTTGGTACATTTCTTTTCCGTCCTCTGCAAAACAACAGCGTGGAATGACCACATTTAAGGTTTTGTGAAGAACGTGAACGCACGACGGTGAATTTTTCATTTTCTTTCTTAACTTGTACACCACTCTTTTCAATTTGATTCCTGGGTAATTCGGCATTTTTGTAAAAGTTAAGCGAGTTGAAATAATCGCAAAGTAGCACAAATGAAATAAAGATATATTTTTAGGTGACGTTTTCGTTGCCGTTGCCGTCGTCGTTGCTTAAGCTCCCTAACATGGCTGATAGAAAACGAAATTATTACTCAAATAGTACGCATGTGTAAGTGAACAAGCAAGCGGTGGTTGTGACAAATAAAAAGATTTAGGCTGTATCTTCCAAAAAAAAATAAATAATGAAAAGAGATTTTTACTATTTCAGGGCATAGAGACGAGAAATTCAAGAATTAACTAGAACTGAACGAGAAATATTTCATAATTAGTAGTTTACACTTTTAGTTTGCTAATGCAAAATTTATCTAGCCAAACTTTACAAAAAGTTCGTCTTAAAAGCCCAGGGCTTAAATCCTCAGTTGAATAATGGGAGGTTTTATTTTATTATACCAAAATATTGGAGGGGCATTTATTTCCCAGCTTTTGTTACCAATTCTGATTAATTTAAGTGAAAACTTATGTCCATTTCAGTAGCAATCATAACATAGTTAATTACACAGCATTAGAGTTTGCAAAGATGTTCAAAAGAACTGTCAAACGGAAGAGAAATTAAAAAGAGAAAAACAATCGGAACAGACGGCTGCAATATCGCCTTAACTTTACCATCACTTGACAACAGTGGTTCGTTAATAAATATATTATTAAAGTTTCAGAGTAAACTTCTCCCACTAACATGCCTTTTGCGCTCCATAAACAGGCTAGTTGTCCCGTGAACATTGAGTTGAATAACAAAATTCGTTAATTCCATCTGGTGTGAATACTCACACCTGCAACCTACGCAAAGTTGAAGTTGGAAGGACGCCACTCAAACAAGTAAAAGACAACCCAAGAACTAAATGTTAAGGTTGTGAAAATTATGTGATTTTTGTTTTTAACTTGGCTTTTTTACATTATGCTAGCAGTTAGTGAAGCAAAATATTAAAGTGCACCTAACCCCAATTTTTGTTTTCGCTTAAATAAATCTTTGCACCTGTTCGAAACGTATTGAGCCTTTTTGCGCCTTTTTTCGACCAAATCTTGACTTTTTATAGGCTGTAAAAGTTACGAAATCTAGCCATCATTTGTCCCATGACCGAGCTAGTAAGGGGCATGGGTCTATTCCTTACTTGACGTCACAAACTGCTTTGCATGCATTTTCACAAAGACTTGATACAATGCAAATCAGTTTGTGACGTCAAGTAAGGAATAGACCCATTCCCCTTACTAGCTCGGTCATGGGACAGATGATGGCTAGATTTCGTAACTTTTACAGCCTATAAAAAGTCAAGATTTGGTTAAAAAAGGCGCTAAATAGCGCAATATGTTTCGAACAGGTGCAAAGATTTATTTAAGAGAAAAAAAACATTTTGGGGTTAGGTGCACTTTAAGCATCATTCGAGCATTTTAGTGGTGTTTTTGTTCTGGAATATTAATTGTTTTAGAGAAAACAAAAGCAAAATGAAAACTAAACTTCAAATCGAGTTGCAGTAATCGAACCGCCAAGCACTCCAGCCTTAACAGCCGAGTGACGGATGCCAGATGTCAGTTGCATTAGGTTTGAAAAGTCGAATTAAAGGCGGCCATGTTTCCTTCTGTATGTTGTTCTTAATTCACTTCTTTGTCGTTTCTAGAGTAAACACCGTTATTAAAAAGGCGAAACTTATAAAATATATTCTCCGAGCATTTTAGTGACTTTTGGGTTAACCGAGCATTTGACCGGAAAACAATAAGTGGTAACATGTCAGTAACGAACCAAAACCATAATGTACAAAAGCCTAACAAAAACACTATCTGTTTGTTACACGTCTGAAAACGGATTCATTTGGACTCTGATCGAGTCTTTCAGCTTGGCTAACAACCACGAGTTTGCAAAAAAGCCATTTTATGAAGACTACCCTGTCAATCAGAATTCCTTTACCTGGAATAAGTTTCGCTTATAGTGGTCATGGATGAACTCCATAGCTAGCCACTCCACCCATGTGCGCGCTACATGTAACTTTAACACTGATGGACTTAATTACACTGATTACTTAAGAGCCAAACTGAGTGATATCGACGTCATGAGTTTGAATTTCGACGGATGCAAAATGTATGAATACATCAATATCAGGGGCTATAATTGCCATAATTGCACGGCCCAATTTGTTCAAAGAAATAAATGGCACACACACGTTGACTCCGATCACGGATCTCAGAAAGGTTGTCAGTTTAGCAGTCCCTTCGCTGGCGCTGTGAAGATGAGGAGTGGCGAGGATAACTTTGGATGGTACGAATCAATTAATCACGTACATAGATGCTCAGCAAGCGCTAATTCTACAACGCAGTGGTGGATTGGAGAACAAGAAGTGTAGGCAAGAAGTGACGTGAAGTGGATATTCAGTTTATGTATATTAATAGACGAAGTGAGAGTAATACGACTGGTTAGAAGCAATATGTGGTGGTCATTTTTTTGACCATTTTAAATATTTCAGATAGAGCCTATTAAATAGAATGTAGAATGTGCACATACCAAGGAAGAATCAGGTATCTGAACGCCTGTTTTATGTTATCATCTCTTGGTTTTAGGAAATTATTCCGATAAGCATGCGTAGCTGAACAGAATAATAATGACCGTTTATTAGACACCATTGCTGTTAAAAACTTAAAGGGAGGGGTTCACATTTCAGCGCATCAGCATGAATTTAAATGCTTTTTTCTTTTTCTTATCAACTTAATGTCCTTAAAAGTCTTACTTACATGTACTTCAGTAATCAAATGTTATAATTAGTCCAAGCAAAATGAATGATGACCAAAATTCACAGAAAATGCTAGTGGATTGTACTCATATTGTCAATATTAAAATTAGTGTTGACCCGTGACCCGTAGGATGCTCTGAAGCCAAACACAAACGTTTCTCTTCTAGCAAAAGGGACCTTTTATGTGAGCAAGACGTTAGCATAAGAGGCAAACTTTCTTGTATTGGGGAACTGCTGAAGCATGGAAATGAAAAGCTTAAGGATTCCACCAATAAGAAGAACAACGCAGACATCATTGCAGACTAGCTAGTGATAGAAATTAGCTCAAGACTAAGTGAGAAACTTTTATTGTTAAAACAATGAATCGGCTGATCCATCAGAAGAAAGCAAAGAAATGCGGAGAGTCGTAAACGTAAGCTTCTTGACCAAAGTTTGCATGAGAGGGTAGGGGCATTTCCCCCAAAATAACAAGTAATGGAAAAGTTGTCAGATTGAAGAAACTTTTTCCAGCCAAGCTTATTAAAACATTATCTATTGCTACTCATTTTGCACGCTCTAAAGTTAGGCACTGCAGATTGTCAAGGGAAATGTGAGCAGAGTCGTGGTGGTTTTGGCCAAACAGGAATGAAACATCGTGCCATATTGGGTCACAGCTTTAAGAACTTCACTGTGAAGAAAACGTTTGATTGTCATGTGAAATGCCTCGATGAGAGATGCAGGTTCCAAACATATCAAATGTGGAACAATCGCTGTGAGTTACTGGATGAAGACAGGAGTTCGGCTCCAGATGACTTCATCAATGAAGATGGATATACTTTATGTTTTGATACGTATACGGAGCTTGTATGTTGTTCTAACTTAATTCACTTCTTTGTCGTTTCTAGAGTAAACACCCTATTTAGAATATAATATAATTATATACATTGCTATAATACGAAATAAGTCCATTTACCCACTGTGCCCTTGATGAAAGGTAATAAATGAGCTAGAACTCTTTGTGCAGCACAAGTTTGTTACCTGTTTGTTACATGCGCTGGTATTACAGACCGTCTGGTAGTAGCTAGCTAGGTAGCTAGACAAAAAGTTGTAGATGAAAGGTTGAAAAAGTAATGACGACGGTTTGTTTTACCAACTCCAACACTTAAAAAACGAAATATTCAAGAAATTGCAAATATTTTAAACTGACAAATATAATTTTTAGTTTGAAGACTCAGCTAATATTTTTTTTATCAAAGAAAGCTCGGGGAAGAAGCAGAATGGGAAAGAAAGGCAAATTAAAGAAGAGGAGAAAGCAGAAGGTGCAAAACGAAAGCAGGGAATGTATGCTCTGATGGGAAAAATACTTCTCTTCTGCCAAAAAAGAAACCTGTTTAGGAAGGCAAGAAGTTAGAATCAGAAACAAACTCTCTTTTGTTGGGAACTGCTGAACGACAAGGCAGATATCAGTGCAGAACTAATGATAGAAACTACCTCAAGATTAAGCGAGAAAAGTACCAATGGATTGGCTAAAGTCAGAGAAAAGAAAAGAAGTGTGGAGAGTCTTAAACATGAGCTTCTTGACAAAAGTTTGCACGAGAGGGAAGGGCATTTCCCCCAAAAATAATAAGTAAAGGAACAATTGTTAGATTGTGGAGACTTTTTCCGGCCAATGTTATTAAAAGTAAAGTGATGGCTAACAAAAAACAACACAGAAATTCCATGTATTTTTCTTTTTTTCGCAAGGCTGTACACTAGCGATTGTTTGTATCTATCTTTTGTGGTTGCAATGTTTCTGAGTATAGAATGTGAGGTTTTAGTCTTTTTACCATTTTCTGCGTTGCCCAATTTAATTATCCGTAATTCAGCCTAGGGACTGCCAAAAGTGTTTAAATAAATTACTTTCTCTAATCTTAATTTCACATATAATATTTAGAACAGTCACCTGGCACCATGAGATGCCAAAGCTGTCTATTTGTGACGAGGAGTGGAAAGGAATGTAACTTTTTTGTGTCCTATATTTTCAGAATTTTCCTTAAAATTGTCCTTTATTTTGGAAAAGAAATGTCCTACACTACTATAAAATATGAGTGGAGGCGCGGTGGTGTAGTGGTTAGCGCGTCAGACTTTCGATCGGACGGTCGGAGGATCTGAGGATCGTTGGTTCGAGGCCAGGTTGGTCTCTTCATTGCTGTGTTGTTTCCTTAGACAAGAAACAGGTGTATAAATGGGTACCGGCGATATACTCGCTGGGGGTAATCCTGCGATGGACTAGCATCCCATCCAGGGGGAGCAGCAATACTCACAGTTGCTTCATGCTACAGAAACCGGGCTAAGCTCCTGCCGTGTGGGCCCCTTAGGCTCTTGTGTGATTTTACCTTTACCTTACTATAAAATATGACTCTAAAACCACTTGACACCCTGAGTAAATATTCTGGTTGGGTGTTGCTGGCAGTTCTCCACTTATTTATTTGTTTAACGTTTGTGGTAGGGTGAAAAATAACGTGGCACTTATAAAAATAAAATCCTTCACAGTGATCATGAATTTTTTGCTAAACTCAGCCTCCTACTCGGCCTGGAGCCCGTTTCTCGAAAGTCCCGGTCACTTATCGGGCCCGTTAAGTCCCCGATAAGTTTACAGGTGTTTCTCGAAACTCCCGTTATTTACGATCCCAGTAAATTTCCCGGTAACTTGCCCGGTAATTTACGGGAGTTCATGACCTCCTGTAAACTTACCGGGAAATCGCAAATGTTGCGACACTAAACAAAATGGCGGCCGGAGGCGGACTTTTTTGTTTAGTTAGAAGACCTCGGTCTTGTCAAAGACGACTAATTCTGGCCGACATGGCTGACTGTGAAGTCATAGAAAGATTCAGGCTTTTGCGAGCGAGAATCAAGTGGCTCGTGAATGAACTTGGAGACGAATTGCGGAGAAATAAAGCGAGAAGCTGCCCGCTGGCTCCGGAAGCAAACGTGAATACAGGCGTAGTACTATTATTGTTGTTGTTGCTGTAAGTGTTGTTTTAGATGTTTGAAAAGCGCTTAGGGTGTTTGCATATGGGCGCTATATAAATTTGAAATTATTACTATTTTATTGTTATAAATTATCAACCAACGGCGGAAGAAAAAATAAATATTTTGTCATGTAAACACGGCTCACTCGCCGCACATTATTACTTCGAAATGGCTTCCTTTTTAGCATAAAATGGGTTCCTGTCATTCAAAATTAATCCTACCGTAAGCGATATTGTTTGCTTTCTTGTAATGTGCAGAATTTTCATAAGAAAGAGGAAGTTAGAAATCTGACATGCTGCACTGAGATAAATGTAAACATAACCATTGATATAAACAGAGCGATCGCGATGAGAGTCGAATTGTGCGCCGTCCTCAAAATACACAAATGCAGTGTTTGCTGCATTAGCTAGAGGGATGAAGAATAAGAAGCTTACACACGATAGATAAACGAGAATAAAGAACTTAAAAATCGTTCTACTTTTCGCAAAATAGTTTCAGTCGCATTTCAATTGATCGAGCCTTGTGGTAGTATACAAAAGCCGATTTCGGATCATTGAAAATAGTGCTTGATGTCTGCCGGAGAAGTCACGATCAAATCACGCCAGTCAACTATAGCAATTGAATTTTAAAACTTGTATAAGATCCTTCCTTATTCCAAATATTCTCTATACTAAGGCTGCTAAAAATAAATTTGTATCAGTACAAACTGTTGAAATAGGCGTTGAAATAGGACATCACGCAGACACTGTTTCCCCGGCGATCGCCATAGCTTGCTTAGCTTCATCTCTTCTACAACTTTGAAGGAATTACATACTGATCCTGACTATTAGTTTGATGCTCACAACAAGAATTCATGATGATAACATTCATAATCCTTTTCAGGTTCTATTTTGCATCAGGGAGTTTCCTGAAAGTAATTGCCGATACCATGCACGATGCAAAATAGTGATCTCTCTTGGTTGCTCCCCTTTGATAAAACGAAAAAGTTAAACTTAGAACGTATTGTATTGTCCTTCAAAAAGCATGAAGACAATCCTGTCTCATCCATAACCGTGCTTTTCTCAAATGAATCGAATGGATTGGTGTAGTCCTAAGTCGTTCTCCTTCTCTTGCGAACGAGCGTGAAGCGCGCAAGAGCCTGGCAATGGCTTCTATTTTACCGGGCCCGGAAATTACCGGGAAAGTTTACGGGTGCTTCGAGAAACGCATTATCGGGCCCGGTAAAGTTTCCCGATAACGGCCCCGATAAGTTAAGGGGCCCGGAAGTTACCGGGACTTTCGAGAAAACGGGCCCCTGGAAACAGAAAAAAGAAATTAAATAAACAGCTAAGTTGTTATCTAATTAAAATATGACGGCAAACCTTTATTTTTTTTTTTTATCAATATTTAGAGTGCTAATTCAAATAATTTTTCAAAGACGCTTTTATAGTTAATAAAGATTTTTCCAACCTTTAAAAGTAGTTTTTCAGTTTGTTGGTCATCTTTTGCGATCAGATCTCATCTTCCGACATTTCGCTTCGAAATTCATGCACCCATAGTTTGTTCAACGGCAGGTGAAGTTTATGTTAATAAGACTTTAAAGGCCTTGCCTCCAAGAAACATAAATCGTCTGTATTGTAATTAATATTTTGCATCATACAAGGAAAATGTCAAAATTAATTTTGACTTATCACGGTAACGATCATTTTATGTGCCTTAACGACTGATGAATCCAAAGCTATACCATGGAATTATCAAAGGGTGTTCTTCTCGTTCTATTGCTACTCATTTTGCACGCTCTGAAGTTAGGCACTGCAGACTGTCAAGGGAAATGTGAGCAGAGTAGCGGTACTTTTGGCCAAACAGGAATAAAACATCGTGCCATACTGGGTCACAGCTTTAAGAACTTCACCGTCAAGAAAACGTTTGACTGTCATGTGAGATGCTTTGATGAGAGATGCAGGTGCCAAGCATATCAAATGTGGAACAATCGCTGTGAGTTACTGGATGAAGACAGGAGTTCGGCTCCAGATGACTTCATCAGTGAAGATGGATACACTTATTTTGATATGGATAATGAGTTTGTGAACCGGGTAAGGGATAGTTAGATCATGGCGCCGACGTTTCTATGAATGAAAAGTCAACGGGTGTGTTGTCCAGTTGTAAGTACTGGAGCTTAAGCAACGACGACGGCAACGGCAACGACAACATATGGCTACTAGAAAGCGAGATTCTTATTTAAATTGTACGCATGTGCAAGCAGTTGTTGCAGATTTTTGAGTATACATTTTCAAAATATAAAGTAATGAAAAGATATTTTTACTATTACAGGGCATAGAGACGAGAAATTCAAGAATTAACTAGAACGGAACAACAATTATTTCATAATCAGTAATTACTACGAAGTATACACTATTTGTGTGCTTATGCAAAGTTTTAACTAGCTAAACTACACAAAAAGTTCGTATAAAAAGCCCAGGGCTTAAATCCTCAGTTGAATGATGGGAGGATTTCTTTTATTACACCAAAATATTGAAGGGTCATTAATTTCCACGCTTTTGTTACCGATTCTGATGAATCTAAGTTAAAACTTCTGCCCATTTCAAAAGCAATATCACAATAGTTAATTATACAGCACTAGCGCTTGCAGAGATGTTAAAAAGTGCTTTCAAATGAAAGATAAATTTAAGAAAAACGGCGGAAGAAAAGTCATAGGTACAAAGAAAAAAATCAGAAAAGAAACAAACAAGCAATCGTAAAAGACGGCGGGAATATCGCCTTAACTTCGCCATCACTTGACAACAGTGTTTCGTTAGTAAATATATTATTAAAGTTTTAGAGTAAACTTCTACCACTAACCATGCCTTTGGCGCTCTATAGACGGGCTAGTTGTCTCGTGAACATTGAGTTGAATAACAAAATTCGCTAATTTCATCTGGTGTTAATACTCACACCTGCAACCTACGCATATTTGAAGTTGGAACGACGTCACTCAAACAAATGAAAGACAACCTTAAAGATTAAGTTCCGCTTTTTTTTTTTTTAACTTGGCTTTTTTACATTATGCTAGCAATTAGTGTTTCGTTAGTAAATATATTATTAAAGTTTTAGAGTAAACTTCTACCACTAACCATGCCTTTGGCGCTCTATAGACGGGCTAGTTGTCTCGTGAACATTGAGTTGAATAACAAAATTCGCTAATTTCATCTGGTGTGAATACTCACACCTGCAACCTACGCATATTTGAAGTTGGAACGACGTCACTCAAACAAATGAAAGAAAACCTTAAAGATTAAGTTCCGCTTTTTTTTTTTTTTAACTTGGCTTTTTTACATTATGCTAGCAATTAGTGAAGCCAAATATTAAGCATCATTCAAGCATTGTAGTGGTGTTTTAATATTGTTCTGGAAAATTAATAGTTTTAGAGAAAAAAAAAAGCAAACGATTGGAAATAATTGAATTGCAAAGCACTAACGCCTTAACAGCCGAGTGACAGATGCCAGATGTCTGTGTCAGTTGCGTTAGGTTTGAAGATTCATTTTTAAGAAGGCCATGTTTATTTGTGTATGTTGTTCTTGAGTCACTTCTTTGTCGTTTCTAGTGTATATACCCTAATTGGAACGGCGAAATTTATAGAATATACTATCCATACAAAAGCCTAACAAAAATACTATCTGTTTAGAACTTTTTGTCTATAAAAAAAGAACAAAAAGCTTATGCTTTTCCTGTTAATAAAATTTTCGATTCCTACTTTGATTGATTTACTTGACCATTATTCCAGTAGTTACTTGTTGCTACCTTTATTATTCCACAGAAACTTATTAAAATGTGTTCGTCTTGTCCTATAGATTTCAGTGTACAACGCATGCTCAGATCAAACATGCAGTAACCAATGCTGTAACCAGAGTCCGTGCGCCAATGGAGGCACGTGCACTGAGCTATGCGACCACGCTAAACACAAGTTCAACTGCACTTGTACCGCGGAATACTATGGTAAGCTTTGTAAGAAACGTAGACCTACATCTTGTAAGGATCAACTTGAAAAGTACAGAGGGAGCCAGTCTGGTCTGCATCTTTTGTTTGATTCAACTAGCAAGTCATTGTATGAAGTCTTTTGCGATTACACGTCTGAAAACGGATTCATTTGGACTCTGATCGAGTCTTTCAGCTTGGCTAACAACAACGAGTTTTCAAACAAGCCATTTTATAAAGACTACCCTGTCAATCAGAATTCCTTTACCTGGAACAAGTCTCGCTTATCGCAGTCTCGGATGAACTTCATTGCTAGCCACTCCACGCATGTGCGCGCCACATGTAACTTTAACACTGATGGACTTAATTACACTGATTACTTAAGAGCCAAACTGAGTGATATCGACGTCATGAGTTTGGATTTCAACGGATGCAAAAGGTACGAATACATCAATATCAGAGGCTATAATTGCCATAATTGCACGGCCCACTTTTCTCAAAAAGATAATTGGCACGCACACGTTGACTCCCATCATGGATCTCAGATAGGTTGTCAGTTTAACAGTCCCCACGCAGGCTCTGTGAAGTTACCACGGGGCGAAGATAACTTTGGGTGGTACGAAACAGTTAATCATGTACATAGATGTTCAGCAAGTGCTGATTCCACAACGCAGTGGTGGATTGGAGAAGAATAAAGAAGAGGATTCTTAGTTTCTCTCTGTTAACAGGCTAAGTGAGAAACGTACCACTGGTTAGAGGCAATAAGCGCAAAATGCTACCATTTGTTGACCACATGTTAGATTCCGAATAGAGCCGTTTAAATAGAATTTAGAATGCGGAATACCAAGGAAGAACCAGGTGTCTGAGTATCCATTCAATACCCAGCTGAAGAGAAAAGCTTGGTAATTAGTGTTAGGCGACGATCTGATCAGAAACTGCGAGGAATGTAATATCCAAGAAATTGTAAATAGTTTAAACTGGCAAATTTGTCTGCTTGTTTGAGGTAAATAGATTGTTGCACAAAATCTTACAAAGGGAAACTGTTTTTTTAGCCTTGGGGCTCTTACATTTGACAACATAATATTGTATTTAATCTTAATTATTATCCAAGTTAGTTACAGTTGTTTGTGTATCTACATGTATCTGTGATGCATTAAGCAAAATAAATTGTATTGACTGTATTATTGTATTTAGTGTTAAGACTAATTAGTCTTAGCACTCTTTGTTACTTGTAGCCAAAAATGCAGGAGGAAGAACCAGGACAACCAGCTAAGCAGCAATCACTGCTGTAGTAGTAGTAATAGTAATTAATAATAATAATAATAATAATAATAATAATAATAATAATAATAATAATAATAATAATAATAATAATAACAATAATAATAATAATACCAACAACAACAACAACAACAACATTAATAATAAGCAATCGAAGTTGAGCGAATGTGGGGGCTCAAAACAACAACAGTCCTGGTGGTTTTGGGAACCCGTGGCACCATCAAAAGGACATGGAAAACTACACCAACAAAATCCCTGGCAACATCAACATTCATGAACTCCAGAAAATAACTCTTCTTTCTACAGCCCACCTTCTTAGGTGGGTCCTCTGAATCAAGTAGAAACCCTTTTGGCGTCCCTAAGTCAGATATTATATATCTTATATAATAATAATAATAATAATAATAATAATAATAATAATAATAATAATAATAATAATAATAATAATAATAATAGTAATAACCTTTATTGCTAATTTGTATTCGCATGTTGAGCTTTCAGTAAGCCACTACAAATTTCTATTTTCATGTTACTATGTTTTTGTTGAATGCAATGGCGGGAATAGACACGATAATGATGAAAATGATTATTGGCAATGCTTGGTTTTAGTTCCGCGCTTTGTACGTTGTGTCACATATTTAAGTGCTACTTTGAATGGCCAAAAAACATATTTGAATCAGTGGGATCGATAAAATAATGGTTCAGTTTTGTTAACAATAACCCTACTAGTGCACAGAAACTAATATTAATTATGTTTTACTGCGAATGACTCGGATAGAAAGGGATAACAACTTTCAAAAGTTGGCCAGTTTTTCCAAGTTCCCAACAACAAAGTGCTTGGGAAAGTACAGAAGTAATAGAGAGTAACCTTAAGGGTAAAATGTTGAGCTTCAGCCGCAAATTTTTGTTTACACTGTAAAATGATGAAAAGATGAAAAGTCAACTGGCTACTAGTTAATATAGTAAGCTTTAATTTATGTCATCCTCCTCAAACCCTTTGTAACATCAAGGATCTTAAACATTTTTTGAAAACAAGCAAGTTAGGCCAATTCACTGTTCATTGTTCGAAAAAAAAGGGCAGCAGGAAAATAAAACAACAGGCAGCGACAAAAATAAACGATGATAACAGAACTGAGCTTAAGTATCATATTATCTAATTCAATTCACAAAAGTAAGCACATGCTTTTGATCGTAGCATTGAGCGTTTAATATAGTATAGAGTTGGTCCGTTCTCGATAATTCTCTGTTAAAAGAGTGACAAATATTCACGTCGCTTTCCGCTTATCATTTCGGTGCCGATCCAGCCGTCTAAACCAAACGGCGCGTAAGCGACCGCACAAGCTGAATCTGTAAAAATCCACTGAAGAAGACATTAAAGTCGAAACCGGTCCAGAAAATTGCTCGTTTTGGTTGAGACGGCTGGATCGGCATCCAACCATAAGTGTCCATTCTTAAATTCGAGTGAGAAACCACAATAGAAAGGCTCCGTCACATGAGAGAGAAGCGGGCTAGACCTAGACACCTTCTCCAGGCAAGAGAGTTTCCGTGCAAATTCTTTAATCGCCTTGGACGTCTTCATTTCTAAGCGCGCGCGCGTTCTCAACACAAACAAGAGAAAACTCCAGCACACGCGAGATTTTGCAAGATGTATAATATTTCAGTCAAACGTCTGTAATTTATTTTTTGTCGGGGATTTAGCTGCTGTCCGTATTATCGGGGTGTCCGTAACAGTGAGGTGTAACCTTACCATCCCAGGCAACGTACAATGAGGAGATAAAACAATGGATTTATCCCTTCCCACTCATACCGCCGTTTTCTCTATTTGCTGTCCAGTTGTAAACAACAACATTTCATGTTTCAAACATTTCATCATTCCCAAAATATGCTACAATTAAAAACTCACAAAATAAAGTATTGCAATAGTCTTCACTGCTCTTTTTTGATCACACTCATTAAGGTAAACATGCATTTACCACGATTGAGGTTTTCACTTTTTACAAGTTATAAACAAGGAAATTTCAATACTGTGCCACGTACAATGGTCTTCTCAAGAGCTCCTTATAGATTGTTCAATAATGCCTCATATCGGATGATTACGTCTCCGACCAAAACCTAACCCACCCGTCGTTTGGTCCACCCAAGCCTGGTTTTTCAAACTTTAAAACCTCAAGTTGAATAGTTCCATTTTATTTTGACTCCGTGAACACAAATCTAGATTATCATTATCCATATTTTGTCTGTCCCTGTAAATTAATACCGTATTTATTCGATTAACCGCCCTGTGCGCTTATTTAATTTGGGGCCAACGAGGGCGAGCGCTTATTGTTTTTAAAACATTTTCAACAAGAGAATAGCGAAACAAGGGATAACAAGTTTATTTCGTTTCAACAAGAGAAAACAAAGTACAAAAGCTAAAATGAACAAGCCATAAACAATTAATTTATAAGTTCATTGACTACCGTAGCTTAAACCAATTTTAGAACATGTACACAACTGACGTGCCTCATACTTCACGCTTGGCTAGTACAGAAATGTTTTTTGTTGTTGTTGTTGTTGTTGTTGTTGGGAGGGAGTGGGGCGGGCGATTACTAAGTTTTGGGGCTTTCAGGGTGGGCGCTTATTCGAAGGTGGGTGGTTAATTGAATAAATACGGTATCTTATACAGGATGTGGCCAGCGTTTCATTTTGTGTTTAGACGCTATAAAGGTATACTAAACGTTTGCTCTGTTTCTTCCTTCTATTCCTTGTTTATTTAAAATTATGTAATTCCATTATATTAATTTTCCTTTAACGTGTAAGTCTTTTTCTGACAAAACATCCCAAGCTCTGAGCGCCGTGTCACATTTAGTCCAAACTCCTCGCTGGCCCTAGGCGGTAAAAGCGCGGGTATCTATCCACATTTTGGCACCAAAACAGGCTAATCGACATAAACGCCGGCATTAAATATGCGGATATCTCCCGAACATTTAGACGTCAAAATCAATTCTGCTTCCACCAGAATGTCATCTTTCAAAATTTGTCCGAAACGAAACTGCATATCAACCGTGGAGTATTTCGTTGTGGTGCCTGCGAAAGATAACAAAGTAAGTGACAGTCAGTATTTTCCGGCCCGGCATCGGTGCACTGCACACACTCCCTGTTCTATTCTTTGATCCATGGTCGCGGGGAGATCATCCCACCTTTTAGCGATTAAAATTCGTGGTTTGATACCTCTTAGGGTGCTTAAATCTAAAATTACTTTTGTCAAAGGCGTGGTGGTACCTTTTTGGGGGTATTGAAGTGAAAACATGAGAGGAAGTTAATGTCAGTCAATTGATTTGGTACTTCTTATAGGGTAAAAAAAAATGTTGAGACCACCCCTATAAAACATTTCTGGTACCTTTTTTTAAGGGCTCCTTTCAAAATTTCAGACGATCACCGCCGTCACTTTTCATATGGGATTCTCTACCCCCAACTCCCCCCTCCCCCACCCCTTGAGGAGGATACTTTGCTTTGGTCTTATTCATAACTGAGAAAAAGAAGAAAATACACTTAAAGTTCACGATCGATTCCTTTTACTTTCCTACCTAGCAAAAGATGAGGAATGTCTCGTCGGTGGACATATTCAAGGAGTAACACTGCAACAGCGAAAAAGGTAAAATTTGCCTTTTTCTGCGGTGGACCTTTGTGTAAACAGCTTTAGTCACGGGCGTTTTAGAGGGCCGGACAAAAGCGCATACGTTTTTCTCAGAAACAATCGTTTCACCTTTGATATCAAAACTTCTATCTGAAAAGTATATGCGTGTTTAAAAATATATTTATTTACAGCTCTTGTAACCCATCGAAACAGAAACATATGGTCAGAGAAATTAAAACTTTAATGAAATCTTTTGAGTTAAGAAATAGCTCTATATTTAGAAAAATCGCTTGTCTGTCACGCGCCGTTTTCAATTAGGGTTTTTTTTCGAAATCATTAGGAGATTCATTATTCAAGTAATATCTGCAACACAATTTTATGAAAAGGTACAATTTTCTGAACAAGTTCCAAAAATATTAAGAATGACGGCTTTGTTTGGTTGTTTACTTTTGAATGTTTGTTTCCATTGTTTCAGAAATTGACTTTGACAGTTCCCGCCCGCCCAAAATTTCGCAACTTCCACATCTTTTTGTTTGACAGATGTGAGTGCAAGGAATAATCCGAAAGCATGAAGTTTAAGTTGATTTTCTTCTTTTCTGTGGTCTCTGCGACTGTTACAGTAACAAACACAACATACCGCGACCACGGATCAAAGAATAGAGCAGGGAGTGTCTCACAACATTCCAAGAAGATTGGGAGGTTTCCGCTTCACTCTTACATGAAACAAATTTACTACAATCGAGCTCGAGGCAATAGAAATGGAAGTTTTACGGTTTCAGTACGAAACCAGAAGATTCTCGCTACTTCAATTCGTGGTTTTCAACCAGAAATGAACGGTAGGTTTCCTTTCGCACGTTTAGTAAATAAGGTTGTTGTTCCATTGCCGTTAAGAACCATCGCCATTATCTTGTTAGCTGTGACTTTTTCAATTGGTGTTTATAAATAGGAAATTCACTCCTGAAAAGTTTTATTTCCAAAGTGGGATGAAAATGTACTGTGTTTAATCTGTGTTTCCTCAACCGAGAGTATTACATGTAAATAAAGTTAGCATGCTCTAAAATTGTCGTTTGGATTAAATTAAATCAATGGTCATAATTCGCTCCTCGTTTTACACGGTTGGAAATGTGTCAACATTGCTATTCTGTTTTCCAGCCAATGTGTTTCTTCAGTCATTTGTGTTTAAAATATGTTCTTCGTCAACGTTACTGCAAGCACGGATTTTCTCGGACGAACACGGATGCAAACCTTTCTTTAATTTTCTAATGCGCCATGTTTACACGCCAGATAAGACAGATGTAACGATAAAAAGTAAAAGTTTCTGAAAATTTATACAAGAAAGTCGCGAATAGGTATTAAACATTTAGGAAACACAAACTTGTGCATACTTAATCCTAGGCGAGTGCATGTTTATAGGGCCCTGAAACCGGAAAAGCGGAGCGTTGCCATTTTAAATGAATGTCGGTGTTCTCCAACACGTCTTTAACATATCTACGACAGCATCTTTCATGGAAGCAAGATTTGCTTCTAAAAAAGGCAAAACATTTACAATTTCTTTCCACAAAACATGTGGGAAGGACTTAAATTGGGAATATTTTGGAAGGCTATGTTGCCTATGAAAAAATGAAACATTTCAATCTCACAAAAATATTCTGTGATGCATCCATAGGAGATCGGAAAATAATTGTTGTCACATATTTTATTATCTTTCGCAGGCACCAGCAGAAAATACTCCACGGTGGATATGCAGTTTCGTTTCGGACAAATTTTGCAAGATGACATTGCGGTGGAAGCAGAATTGATTTTGACGTCTAAACGTTCGCGAGTGAGCCGCAAATTTCATGTCAGCGTATATGCTGATCAGCCTGTTTCAGCGCCAAACGACAAGATGTGGATAGATTCCCGCGCTTTGCCGCGGAGAGCCAATGTGGAGTTTGGACTAAATGTGACACCTGCGCTGAGAGCTTGGAGTCTTTTGTCAGAAAGGGTTTACGCTTTTAAGGTAATTTAACTTAATGGGATTACAAAATTTTAAATAAACAAGCAAAAGAAGGAAGAAAGAGACTGAATGTTTAGTGTTTCTGGAAGGGTCTAGGCAGTCATCAAAGCTATTTTAATTAGCTCTTTTACTTGAGCTTTGAGTTGAGAGGCTGTGAAGAAGTATGGTACGTTTTCTTAACAGCATCTAACGGCTTCAGAGTGCCATGACTTACTATAGTTTCCTTGAAGCAGTAAAATAATTGAGATGATTTTTGGGCATTGGAAATTTAAGGGAAAGTTTGCAAATTCTTTGAGTGAACAGTGCACATGAAGGTCAGAATCTGCAATTCAAAGCTACCGAAGTCAAACACGTTTGTGTGAGAGTGTTGATAGCTTTGATACCAGTTTCCATAAATGTTTAGGGCTGGGGTTGGAGGGGTTCTGGGCTGCACCCTCCCACCCCGGCAACCCCCCTCCCCCACCCCCACCCACACACATTATTATGGAGAATTATGAAGAAATCATAATTTTTTAATTTTTATTTTTAGGAGAAAACTGGTATGGTATTTTGGGCAGCGAATTTTTATCATAACAATTACACATAATTATTATGATGAAAATCCGCTACCCAAATGCCATACCAATAAAGAGTAAAAAACCAACCGTACGCTTTGTAAAGAAGAAAAAAGGATCGAAGCCACACTTGTTTACTGATAAAAGAGCACGTAGAACTTATCAATTATTTTCAATCCACCCAAAAGTGGTACTGAGTTTAGCCTGCACCCTACGATCTGATAAAAGTAAATATCAGATACGCTGTTGACAGAAACTTAACAACAACAACAACAAAAACTTCAGGAAAGCAATGTCCACAGAGAAAAAAGAGTTGACTTGCCAAACAAAAATTTAGAAAAAAATATTGAAAAAGGGCCAGTAGCATCAGGGCCCAGTTGTTCAAAGCCAGGTTAAGCTAATCCTGGATTAACGTGAACTTTGATTCGTGTTTAATACCTAATCAATGAAGATTCTTCCAAAAGATTTTTGTCCTTCAATATTAACTTAGACTTCTCTTTACCTTTAGCTTGACGTCAGCCTTTAAACCCGTTTTTAACGAGCGTGATGAAGACCTTGATTAACTTCTAATCATGGATTAGCGTTAATCGGTTTTCGAACAACCAAGCCCAGGTCTGTTGATAATTTTTGACCAACTTAAAGACTGTACAAACCATCTATAACAACCATGAAGACATAATTCAGTTTGTATACTCTAAGTAAAAAAATAATAACCGAAATAATTTCACGCATAGGTCGCAGACTAGTAATAATCAAAGATTAGGGAGTGCGTCCGATGATCTCGATCCAAGGGTCCCTCTCTCTCTTTTGCCAAGTTGGTGCTGATGTCATTTGCGGGGCCAGATACACATTCCAAAATCTATTCATTCATCCGTTGATCGATTGATTGTCCCATACAATCTAGACTCCAAACGCAATAAGGAGTGCGATCTTTTAACGTCGAACACAATTAGTGGATGTCAGGTTATAGAGTTGCCAATAAGTCGAGCTCAGGAAATTTTTTGTAAGAAAAACTAGATACAGTCCACACACCTGCGCTTGGGGTATCGCGGAGCGCAAGCAAGGCGGGAAGTTAAGGTTCAACTTTCATACCAGTTGCTGTTTGACCAGCAGTGAGAGAAAAAGGACTTTGTGACATTAGACCTTGAAAAATTTTATACGGGGTGCTTAGTATTTTACGATCCCGTGAGGCCCATGCAGGTCTATCTATCCCTATAACGTTTACAACAGCTATTGCGATATGACAATTTATATATAGAAACAGGCAAGGGGCCTAGAAATACTCATTAAAAAAGCTCCATCTAAAAAGCTCTACTGTATTCATATGAAAGTTTCATATGAATAAAAGCTACAAAAACATGAAAGCTCCGTCCCTGTGCACCAGTGGCCAACAGGTTTCATTTCGGTAAATTAGGTTCAACACAACCTCCTTTCCCGTGAAAAAAGTTTGCTCGTACGCTGATCTGACTGTTTTTACGAAACCGTACGCCTTTTACATGGTCATTTTGGGGTTGTAAAAGTTAGAATTGGCAGGAAAGGTGGTCCACTATAACTCCCTTGAATACCTGTTAATGGATTCACTATCCAGCAACTTAAAACTCTTGTTAATTCGGAATTCCAATCATTACGTGGAATCTAAAGTCCAGGAATTTATTGGATTACCTTTTGAGGGTAAGGCTTACAATTTCATGTTGGAGGAATACCTGATTAAGGATACGTTCTTATATTCCTAGTTGAAGGTGGAAAATATCCATAAGAACATCAACGATACAGCTTCCATGTTAAATTTTTGGAGGTGCTTCAAACACGGTTATGAACATGGACCTTTCCTGGTGCTGTACACACAATCCAAGAACCCACAAAGCAAAGATGATATATGGAAGTTGGTGACAGTCAATCCACACGCATTTTATCCCAATCCAGTGAATACTACTGAGGTCAGGAACAGCAGCGACATTACACAGAATCGAAAACATCCTGGAAAAGGTGATGGCAGGTCTCCACGGAATCCAACCCTGATATGTTACCAGGTGTCATTTGCCATCAAAATAAGAGACTTTTATAGTAATGTGATCTTGCCAAACATTGGTTTTCTTAACTACTGTGATGGTTACTGCCATTTCCCAATCCAAAATCACTTGACGCCCACCATCCATGCCGTCATCTGGGCATTGTGGTGGAAAAGGAATAGCAATTCGTATCCACCCAAGAAGCCACTGTGCGTTCCTACTAAGCTGGATTCCCTAACGGTTATTCTTTCTGACCCAGAAACTGGGCAGCTTATACAAAAAGAGTGGCTGGAATTTTCAGCCAAAGAGTGTGGCTGTCGTTAATGTTACTGTAGTAGTTACAACTAGTAGTTGACTGCTGGCGTTGTGTTAAATGTCTGTCAGCTTAAAACCCCACTTTTACAGAGGTGTTCCCAAAGAAAAGGGGGTAGAGTTAAACAGTTTACCCTCCTATACCCAAGAGAGGCTAAATTTTAACAGAAACTCATTCAGCGATTTTAAAAATACCAACTAAAGGGCTTGAAATATTTTTTTATCGTTTTATTGTCTAAAGGACTTTGTTGCCGAAAAGTTCCATTTAAACAGACACTAAGGATTTCACCGATAGCCCCAAAGCACCTTCCACAGCTTAATTAATAGCAGTTAGGTAAATTGAATTCCTTATTAATTAATGGATTTGAGGCTATTATCTACAGATTAAGACTAAAAGCGCAATCAAATTTTGATCTCAGTAGTGAACGGTCCAGTCTTGCCTTAATTGTTCAACAACCTCTGTTAACTCCTTAGAGCGAACCTCTGTAACAGGAAGACATAAGAAAGAGGTACATCTTGTGTTTCCATCGTGAAGTCCACTTTATACGCACCTGTCCAATCACAAACGACGTGAGATAAGCTGCCATATAAATTACAGATTATCCTGAGAAAAAAAAAAAACGGACAATTTCCCGTCGCGGTCCTCAACCAGTGGAAGCTCACTAATACGCCGCCATGTTGACTCTTACCTCATACTTTCACTATTCTGGGAAATGTAATGTTGTGTTCCTCAAGAAAGATCCTCGCAGTTATTTACACAACGCAAGTAGTTGCGAAAAGAAAGCCCGAAAAACATTCAGGCCTGAACGGAATATGTCTTTCGAATCCCATTCAAGCTTGATTCTGTTTGAAACTGCTTAAGTAGCGTAAATAATTGCGAGGGTCGCTCTTCTATTTAATCTGATCTGCAGTCCAAATATATGTTTGTATTCACCTTTTCACTTTGTTGAAGTCAGCTTCACTCAAGCGTCATAAAAAATGGACATAACTACACAAAGAAAGCATCACTGCGGTTTTTCTTCATGTCGTTATGGAAAGTTCATTATGTTTCTGTTATATCGTCAAGTTGTTCACACTGGTGACAAAACATTAGCATGAATGTTTTTTGTTGTTGTTTTTCCTTGGGCGTTATGTTGCTTGGTAGTTAGTGCCAGACTTACTAACAGACTTCGTACAATACGTACATGATGAACTGTTGTCGTCCATCCCAGTCCCAATTAGGGCCTTAATCGTGAGTTTTGTGTTAAAAGTATCTACTAGCTACAATAGTATCGATGAGAAGTTGGTCTATGGAGTTTGTTCTTAGGATAACGAGGTCGCTTCTTTAGCAAAACGTTTTGTTGAGTTCACATGAAAAAAAGAAGTGATTAGGGAAAAGAAATGTGTTTAAAGGTTTGGAAGTAAACAAGTCAATAAACTAAATGAGTTGCGTTTAGGGTGACATGAAGGGAAAGTGTGACTGCAAGGGATTTTTTTAAGGTAATTTAACTTTGCGAGTTGGATACTTCTTGAATTTAGTTTTTTTCTTATTCTTGTCGAATACGCTATAATTGTTACCTTTTTAAAAATCTTTGACACGTACAATAACAAAGAAAACCAAGCCAGAAATACAAGAATAAAGTGTAGATGTTTATCTTATTTACTTCGCTTTTTGTTGTCAGTTTGTTTTCTGTCCTGTTTGTTTATTTTTCCTGAGCAATATACCTAGCACGCTGTGTATAATAAAACCGTTTTACTTAAGATAGGTTATTAAATTAAAATGGACACTTTGCCAGGTAGTACGTGGAAAGAAAGAAACTTTCATCCACAACTAATTAATCCAGTATTTCTCTGCCATTCCGGGAGAAAGGAGGGGGGGGGGGGGGGTGCAGTGGACTCGGAATTTTTGGTCGGGGGCGTGTGGCTCGGTTTTCCAAACCATGATCCTATTCCAGACCAAAGTATGTAATTTAAAATACAGACCCATTTTCCTTCTTTCAGACCAAGCTGTTTCAAATCGATACCCTATTTTAGACACAACCGCTTCAAACCCATACCTTTGGCGCCTCACATACCTATGTAGCTTATATAGGGAAATAAACACCCCCCCCCCCGGCCCCCGCCCTTACCCTCCACACACACCCAAGTGGGGTCTGCAATGTTTAAACCAACACTTCAATGTTGGGCCAGCTGAGGTACCTTCTTCGCTTAAACATTGCTTAACGTTCGTTTTCCGTAAGTTGGGAAATAATGTGATGCTTATTAAGATAAGATCATTGAACTTTAAAGTATTAATGAATCAATATTTTGCTCGACTCAGTTTCCTACTTGACTTGGAAACAAAAAAAAGAGAAAAAAATATGGCGACAAACGATATCTCATTATTTAGAGCGTTAACTTTACTTTAATTGTTCAACAACGTTTAAACCGCTCTAAACAAAAAAAGACATGAAAAAATGCTTCTTGCCATTCGTTGGACATTCATTGTTACTTAGCTTTTTGCCGCCCCTGAAGAAGGTTAGTTTTTGTCTAACCGAAATATTGGGCAATAAAGTTATTTTAGCTGTCCGATCAGCTTTGCATCTAATTTTACATCCATTGTTACGTTGGATGTTTTTTTCCCCGAAGTTTTACAGTGGTTACCAATAACACGCGACCTACTGTCTTCAAAAGAGTTGGATATAGTTACGTTTTGGTGGACGTCAAAAAAAGAAAAGCCGTTGAAATTATTTTAAATGCTGGCTAGATTCCAAGGTAACCCGGCAGGAAACTAAGAATTTTACCTCGCTAAGAGAAGGTAAACTTTATTTAAATTGCCAGATCAAGGGAAAATGAAAGGTGTTTTTAAATTAAAAATTTTAGTTTTCACAGCTGCACGTGATAATTTGCCCACTTGCACAAATCGCTGATTTTGTAAAATTATTACGGTAGCGATTAAAATTGTTTTTTTTTTTTTTTTTTTTTTTTTTTTTTTTTACGGCTCCATCTAAACCGAATGCCCCTTCTTTTAGATAAACTGGCCTGGAAATCAACTTTCATAAAGTTTACCATGTATAAGCGGATAAAACTGCCAATTTCTTTGTTCTGTTGCCTTCAAATGTTCTCAGAATTCAAAATAATTTCAATGGCTTTTCTATGATTGACGTCCACCAAAACGCAACTTTATCGGACTTTTTTGAAAGCGATAGGCCGCGTGTTATGGTAACCGCTTTAACAGCTGACATTTTGCTGTCGTTTGTGGTTAACTCTATTGATTCTGCGTTCTGAAATTTCGCTTCGAATTTCATGTTATGTCATCGTTTGTTCATCTGTATTTCAATTAAGATTATGCATAATAAAAAGAAAGTTATCAGAATTCGATTAATTTATCACGGTGACGATCATTCTACGTACGTTTGCGACTGCTGAATCGAAAGCTCTACCATGGGCGTTCTTCTCGTTCAATTGCTACTAATTTTATACGCCCTGAAGTTAAGCACTGCAGACTGTCAAGGGAAATGTGAGCAGAGTAGTGGCAGCTTTGGCCAAACAGGAATAAAACATCGTGCCATACTGGGTCACAGCTTTAAGAACTTCACCGTGAAGAAAACGTTTGACTGTCATGTGAAATGCTTCGATGAGAGATGCAGGTGCCAAGCATATCAAATGTGGAACAATCGATGTGAGTTACTGGATGAAGACAGGAGTTCGGCTCCAGATGATTTCGCCAATAAATGGGGATACTCCTACTTTGATATGGATAATGAGTTTGTAAAACAGGTAAGGGATATGAATTCCATATTTAAGAATTAGATCATAGGCCGACCTTTCTTATGAATAAAAAGTCAACGAGGTGTCTTCGAGTTGTAAATGTGCTGAAAGAAAAGCAAAATTCGTATTTAAATTGTAAAAGCTAAGTGGCACTGAGTTGTGGCAAACTAAACCATTTACGGTGTATCTTCAAAAAAAATAATGAAGAGAAATTTTACAACATTTCACAACATTCACGACACTCACGAATTAACAGAACGTAACGATGAATGTTTCTTAAACAGTTATTTTGTAGTATACATATGTCAATGTGCTTATGCAAATTTTTAACTAGCAAACTAGTGTACCAAAATCAGTTCGGCTAAATGGTCCAGTGCTTAGTTCCTCAGTTGAAATGTAGGAGGTTTTCTCTTAAAATTAAACCGAAATATTGGAGGGTCATTTTCCAACTTTTGTTAACGATTCTTATAAAATTGAAATTCAGACTTCTGGTCATTTGAGTAGCAATATGACAGTTATAACGTGGCGCTAGGGCTTATACCGCATACGTCTTCAAAAACGTTTTTAAATGGATGGTAAATTGGAAAATGGAAGAAAATGTCTTACAAGTTACAGGTGACTTCGCCTCCATTTGAAAACAAATTTTCGTTGGAGAAAAGTTTATCTAAGTTTCAGAGTAAACATTTGTCGTTAAAGTGGCAGCTCTGTAAACAGCTATTTTCCTAAACGTGAGTTGAATAAATTTAAAATTCCATTTTAAAATAACACTCTGAAGGCAAGTTTATCAAAGCAATGCCCACCTATTCGGCCCGCACTAGGCGCAGTTGACGTAATGTTTTGCAAATAATTTTATTTGTGGCAATGGAAACTAGGCTTACTTTGTACGTTGTGCTAGCAGATTTTCGAGAAATTTTAGTGAAGTTCACGAAAACATTTAACAATTATTCCACAAGCGCGCGTTGGATATTTAACAATTAGATTATGAGTTGGAAATTTCTATCGCGTGTTTGCCCTCATCAACTATCACGCGATAGAAATCTAATTGTTTTAGTAAAAATCTAATAGTCGTTGAAAACTTAAAAACAAGCTAAGACAGGTTCTAAACACCAATGAAATACCAGTTGAGCCTTCGCGCGAGTGAACGTGATATCTTCACACCTGAAAAGATCGCCGCTGCTATGGTTACATGATAAACCGCGCCTTTGCAATGATTTGGTATTTCGTTGGTGTTTTTGTAATAAACAGAACATTACATGGCCGCTTGGAGGTACAAAATTTCTCTTCTCGTGTTGAAAAATACTTTACTCGTTCGCAGCACTCACTGGTGAGATATTTTTCAACAATTGAAGAAAAATTTCGTATCTCCGCGCGGTCATGTTATATCCTCTATAAATAAGTCACGCCAGGGACTACTTACTCAACTCACTGTCTATTTTTAAAATAAATAGATCCCAAGTTGCCGTGCGCCTGTTCAGTAATAGATCACAGGTGACGTCAAAATGTGAAAAGAACAACACGAGTTGGAGGCGAGTGTGTCACTGATGTTCTTACCGCAATTTGACGTCTTTGGTGATCTATTACGGAACAGCCCGACGGCAACTTGGAATCTATTTGTTTTATAAAATTAACAGAAAGGAAACATGACAAACTTGCCTCGCAGCGCTTGACTGTTCGATTTGTGCCAGTTCAGGCATTTTCAAAGTCACCAACGCTACTTTCTGTGTCGGCTTCTTCTTTTCTTCTTTATCGTACTTGTAAACAGCTGCTTCCTCTAACTTTTTTCCGAGGCCTTCGCTTACTCAAAGCAGAATAATCGAGTAAATATTTTCAAAACTGTGAGTCTTTTCGTTGCCATAACATCTGCTTTGGAGATTTGTTTCGGGCAATTTTGTTTTAGGCAATTTCAAATAGACAAGAACACTTTCGCCTTGGTTTCTTCTTTTTCTTGTTTGTAAACAGCTCCTGCTAAACTTTTCTCGAGGCCTTCACTTGCTCAATTCGAAATAATCTCGCAAACATTTTCAAAACCGCGCGCCATGTTGGACAAAACAAAGAAAACAATTTTCCCGTGACGTCATCCGTGTCTGTACTCTAATAGATCATAGGCAACGACCAATCACAGCGCGCATAGTATTCATTGCATTTTATAAAACAGAATATATAGCGAGTAGCGTAGCCAATAAGAGAGCAGCATTAGTGATAGAACACTAGTAGATTTATATTAAGAGATGATAGATCGCCAACGAGGCGCGTAGCGCCAAGTTGGCTATAATCATATCATATCCAACAAGCGCGCTATTGGAATAATAGTTTTTTTTTTTTAAAAAAACAATTAAGAAATATTGCTAGATCTTGCTGATTTCACTTTGCAAGTACAACCAGAAGATAATTTAATGGCCGCTATTTCTCGTGCATGGTATAATGGTTCATATAACATGACCGCTGAGCCAATCAAATGCCTGGAATTGCATTATACAATGATCCAGATTTTAATCATAAGTGTTATTTGGTCATTTAACTCGCGTTTTTTTTTTGTTTCTTTTTTTTTCTGTAAAATTAATTGTTTCGAGGTAACAAAAGCAAAAGGAAAACTGAACTTGAAATAGATTTGAAAAAATTCAAATGCCAAGCAACTCGAGCCCTAATCAGCCGAGTGACACATCTGGGGTGTTCAGTCATGAAAGACTGAAGGCATGTTTGTTTGAGTATGTTGCTGGTACTTCACACTTATGTCGTTCTAGAGCTAAAACCGTAAATAGACCTGTGAATGTATAAAATCATGAACATGTGTAAAATGAGCATTATACAACCTTTTGGGTGACTTTTTGGGTTAACCGAGCATCTCAGTGGACTGACAAATAAGCTAAAGCATGTCAATGGGGAGCCAAAACCATAATCTATAAAAGCCTAATACATGTCCAAATGCATACTTTTCCTATTAATTACAAAAATCGTTAATAATTCGTAAGCCTATTGACCTATCAAATAGCCGAGAAAACATCACGTGCAATGGTTTTAAATCCCGATAAAACCCCGTCCTAATTAGTATGTGGTGTTTAATGCTTTTCGCGTATACTAATTTCCAACGTTCACAAAAGCATCATTGTTATGAACTCTCTTGACACATGCTTTTCCAGGAATATGTTTGAAGCCGTTCAATAAATTCGCAGCACATGTTTTATTGGGTCTAAAGCCACTCGGCTGCACCTCGTGGTTATAAATCCCAATGAACCACTGCTGCTCGTATTTTAAACATTTTGCGACTGCTCATTTGATTCATTTACTTGACCATCATCCCTATGGCTACTTGTTGGTGTTTTAATTATGTCACAGAAACTAATTAAAATGTGTTCCGTATTATCTTTAAGATTTCAGTGAACAACGCATGCTCAGATCAAACATGCAGTAACAAATGCTGTAACCAAAGTCCGTGCGCCCATGGAGGCACGTGCACTGAGCTATGCGACCACGCCAAACACAAGTTCAACTGCACTTGTACCACGGAATACTATGGTAAGCTTTGTAAGAAACGTAGACCTACATCTTGTAAGGAGCAACTTGAAAAGGACAGAGGGAGCCAGTCTGGTCTGTATCTTTTGTTTGATTCAACGAGCAAGTCATTGTATGAAGTCGTTTGCGATTACACGTCTGAAAACGGATTCATTTGGACTCTGATCGAGTCTTTCAGCTTGGCTAACAAAATCGAGTTTGCAAACGAGCCATTTTATAATGACTACCCTGTCAATCAGAATTCCTTTAGCCGGAATAACTTCCGCTTATCGCGGTCAAGGATGAACTTCAGAGCCAGCCACTCCACGCATGTGCGCGCCACATGTAATTTTAACACTGATAGACTTAATTACACTGATTACTTAAGAGCCAAACTGAGTGATATTAACGTCATGAGTTTGAATTTCGACGGATGCAAAAGGTATGAATACATCAATATCAGGGGCTATTATTGCCATAATTGCACGGCCCACTTTGTTCAAAGAAATAAATGGCACGCACACGTCGACTCCTTTAACGGATCTCAGAAAGGTTGTCAGTTTAAAAGTCCCCTCGAAGGCGCTGTGAAGATGAAGCATGGCGAAGATAACTTCGGATGGTACGAAACAGTTAATCGTGTACATAGATGTTCAGCAAGCGCTAATTCTACAACGCAGTGGTGGATTGGAGAACAGTAAAAGTTAGCTGCACACAGCTGCACGTCAAACGAGGATTACACTGGAGGCAAGAAGTGGATATTTAGTTTTTATATATTAACAGACTAAGTGAGGAATTTACCAATGGCTACAGGCAATAAACGTTAAATGCTACAATTTGTTGAACATGTTATGTACTTTCAGTAGAGCCTGTTAAATAAAATGCAAAATGTGCACACGCCAAGAGAGAAGCAGGATTCTAAACACTATATTATCATCTCTCGCTCTAAGGAAATTCTTCCAAAATTCTTCCAATCGGCATGCACAGGTAAAGAGAATAGCTAGACAAAAGGTTGTAAAAGTAAATTAATTAGTATCTGACGACGGTTTATTTAACAACTCGAAAAAAAAAACGTAATGTTCAAGAAACTGAAGTACGGTTTTAATTGACAAATTTTGTATTGCAACTAGTTTTTGCACAATATTGTAAAGATAGAAATACGCGTACTGTAGTGAAGTTTCATGACTCAACTTATGGCGTTTAGCAAGAGAAGAAACAAACAGAAATTAAGATAAAGAAAGGGAAAAGAAGAATAGGAGTGAACAAGAAGTTAGCTTTAGAGACAAACTTTCTTGTGTTGGGGAACTGCTGAAGGATAGAAATGTATAAGAACAACAAGGCAGACATCAGTGCAGACCAGGTAATGATGGAAACTGCCATAAGACTAACGGAGAAATTGCGCAATGAATTGGCTGAAGTCAGAAAAAAGAAGTGTGGAGTCGTAAACGTAAGCTTCTTGACCAAAGTTTGCATGAGGGGGTGAGGCATTCTACCCCAAAAAGTCAAATAAGCCATTCAATTCGGCAAAGAGCAAGAAGATACATAACTAGTAATGGAAGAGTCGTGAAATTGACGAAAGTTTTTTTCCAGCAAATCTTCCTGAGTAAACTGGTGGTTAAGCAAAAACAACACCGAAATGCCATGTATTATTAAGCAAGGCTGTTTTCTTGTAATTGTTACTGTTGTATCATTTAGTTTTTTTGTGCTTACACTAAAGAACAATATGGTAAAATTATCCTACATTTTGGAAAAGAAGTGTCTTTTTGTCTTATAAAATACGACATGGAAACCACTTAATTGATACCCCGCTTCAAAAATTCATTTATAATTCATAAGCCCATTGACCTATCAAATGGTCGATAAAACATCACGTGCAGTGGCCTTAAAATCCGGTAAAACCTCGTCCTTATTAGTATGCGGTGTTTAATGTTTTTCTCGTATGCTATTTCCCAACGTTCACAAAAGCATCATTGTTAGGAAGTCTCTTGACACACGCTTTTCCAGGAATGTCTTTGAAGCCGTTCAAGAAACTCGCAGCACGTGTTTTATTGGGTCTAAATCCTGATGAAACACTGCTACTCGTGTTTCAAACATTACTTAAATGCTTTGGTTGGGTGCTCCTGACAGTTCAGAACTTTCTTCACTTATTTACTTGTTTAACATGGCGCGTATAAAAATTAAATTATTTAACTTTACAGTGTTCAGTAATCATTTAGCAATTTTTAATTTTGTACGATTTTATGATTTTTTCTCGACCCAGTTTCCTACTCGACCTGGAAGCAACAAGAGAAAAAAGATAACTAAGTTGTTATTAAATCAAAATATGACGGCAAGCGTTATCTCTCAACATTAGGAGTTCTAACATTTAATTAATTTTTTAAAAACATTTAACGTTGATAAAAAATATGAAAAATGCTCTTCTCCTAGTTTTTGGACATTTATTGTTACGTTTATTTTATCTTTATTTTTATTTTTTTTTTTAAGTTTTAACAGTGTCTGTTCAGCGAATTTTTCCCATCTTTGGCTTTCTATTCTGCTGTCGGAAATTTCGCTTTGAATTTCATAAAGTCATAGTTTGTTCAACGGCAGGTGAAAATTATATGTAAATAAGCTAGATTTAAAATGCCTTGGCTCAAGCAAACATATATCTTCTGTAATTGAATTAAGATTATGGATCATGCGGCAAGGAAAATATCAGAATTAATTCGACCTATCAAAGTAACGATCATTCTATGTCCCTTCAAGACTGATAAATCGCAAGCTATGCCATGGAAGTCACGAAGGGTGTAATTCACGTTTTATTGCTACTCATTCTGCACGCCCTGAAGTTAAGCACTGCAGACTGTCAAGGGAAATGTGAGCAGAGTAGTGGTAGCTTTGGCCAAACAGGAATGAAACATCGTGCCATACTGGGTCACAGCTTTAAGAACTTCACCGTGAAGAAAACGTTTGACTGTCATGTGAAATGCTTCGATGAGAAATGCAGATGCAAAGCATACCAAATGTGGAACAATCGCTGTGAGTTACTGGATGAAGACAGGAGTTCGGCTCCAGATGACTTCGTCAATGAACATGGATACACTTACTTTGATATGGATAATGAGTTGGTGAACCAGGTAAGGGATATGAGTTCCATACTTACCAATTAAATCATAGGCCGACTTTTCTGTAAACGAAAATTCAACGAGGTGTTGTGGAGTTGTAAATTTGCTGAAAGAAAAGCAAAATTCTCATTTAAACTGTGAAAGTGAACATACAAGCAGGGTGTATCTCCAAACAAAAAATGGAGATTTTACTTTTACAGGGCACAGAATACAACATTTGCAACATCCACGGATTAACAGAACGTAATGGGAAATGTTTCCTTATTAATCAGTAATTAGAAGAAGGCATACGTTAGTATGCTTATACAAAACTTTAACTTGGCCAAACTGCACCAACATTTCGACGTAAAAAAACCAGGACTTAGTTCGTCAGTTGAAATGTGTGATGTTTCTCTAACTAATTAAACCGAAATATTGGAGGGTCATTTTCCAGCTTTTCTTAACGTTTCTTATGAATTTAAATCGAGACTTGTGGTCATTTGAGTAGCGATGTGAGAATAGTATATAGCGCTGGCGCTTATACCGCATATATCTTCAAAAGCGCCATTAAATGGATAGTAAATTGGAAAACGGAAGAAATTGTCTTACAAGTTATAGGTAACGTTGCCTCCGTTTGAAAACAAGTTTTCGTTAAAAAAGATTTTATTGAAATTTCAGAGCAAATATTTCCCCGAATAAAAATGTGTTTGGCAGGTCGGTAAACAACTTGTTTCCTGAATATAAGGTTGAATAAATTTGTTAATTTCATTTAAAGCGATACTCCGAAGGAACATTTATGAAAACAAAGCCGACATTATTATCACTTGTCAATAGCCGGCTTAACACAGACTTCGCGCACTTGAAGTTGCGAGGACGTCACTCAAGCAAATAAAAAATTACAACAAAACTAAGACTTAGAGTTTTGCAAATGATTTTATGTATAGCAATGACAACTAGGATTTGTTGAATTTGTGGCGTCACGGCAAACATAAATATATGATACCGACCGAGGGCACAGATTTTCTCTATACGGACTGGGTTTTTAGTTTTTAAGATGATCGTCGCGCTGTCACTCTTTACTTAAATTTCGCTTATCCAGAAAGCCGTACGTATAAACCTCAGAGAAAAAGACTAGACTAGCGAAAAAACAGACTTTAAACATCTCCTGGAGTAACAAATGAAAAAAAAAAAAAACAACCTGTGATATTTTATAGAAAGCAGTACAGAAATAAACTAATCAACTGGAAAAATTCGCACAATCAAGCGAATAAATGTTCTGCGTAAGCTTTGTTTTGATGAAAATGAACCACATTTCAGATTTTTACATTCGCTTTTAACGAAAGTTATTAAAAAAGACTTTCAGTGCAAAATACTCACACATCTTACTCTTTTCCTTTATATCTTATTATTTTAAGCATTTGTGTTTGTTCTCTGTCATAATTGTCACAAATCAATGCTAAAATTAGAGAAATGTGTGCAATATGAGTTTGTCAGGGTTTATAGCAACCATACACTGAGTTGCGAGGCGTTTGTTTGACTATTTAAGCAAAGAATCATTTTTGTGACGAGATTAGAAAATAAAACTCCAAGGTAAATAATGAACATGGATCGTAAAACTGAATTTAAAAGACTTGTCTGCGGTTAGCATTATTATTAAGTCAAATGACGAACGAACACTGCAAGAAAAACTACAAAACAGCAAACTAACCACGTTTTGTCAAAAAAATGAAATGAATGCTCGCCTCTTTGGAGAACAACCAATCCTTCTATTCCATTACTGAGTTTTTCGTTCCTTTTACAACATTTAGTGGGCGAAAAGTTTCCTTTAAAGAGAAAAAGATTTCAACGGTTCGTCGCGCCGGATCGGAGTAAAAATTACCACTTTAAGGTTTCCCGCGTGCTGTTACCGTGACCGTGGTCAGAGATTGGAAAAATTTGCCACTCACGGAACCACAAAGATTTTACGACTTTCAGGATACCTACCGCTGGCAAAAAAAAAAAAATGAGAAAAGCAACTTACTATCTCCGCTTCCACAAGGTGCACCGAATCCACTGAAACGGTAAAATGCTGTCTTTACGGATAGCATTCGTCATCAGTCGCTGTCTTTTACGTTGAACTTTGCTTATTCAGCACCTTCGTTTTTGTTTTCTTTCTCTCTCCCTTTCTCTTATTTCTACGCTTGTCGACATATCTAACGGGTACATGATTTTATAGCTTTCTTCAAAAATTTCCCTTTGTTTTTTTTTTTTTTTTTCAAAAAGACAGGTGGGCACGCAACTTCCCGCCGGAAAACACGCGGGTTGCGGCACAGGGTTAACTTGAGTGTGGCATTCCACAATTGCTTACATAGGGAAGCGGACGTACGCACCCATGTACGGACGGATGGAACTGACCTCATAACCAAAAAAATTTTCGCATTCATGGGTATGCCAATTTCTCTTAGCTCTGAGGCTCTGCACGCGCACCTTCGGTGCGTGGACCTCCGCTATAATAAGCATTCTACAGTGGGCTGACAAATAAGCTGGAGCATGTCTGTGGGGAACCAACATCATAGTGTGGGAAAGCCTAATAAAAACGCAAGCTGTTTCGAACTTTTTATCGATAAAGAAAGAACAAAACGCTCATACTTTTCCTGTTAATATAATTCCGCGATTCATAGTTTGGTTGACATAGTCCATAATTATTCCAATCACTACTTGTTGCTACCTTAATTATCCCACAGAAACTTATTAAAATGTGTCCCGTCTTATACTTTAGATTTCAGTGAACAACGCATGCTCAGATCAAACATGCGTTAACCAATGCTGTAGCCAGAGTCCGTGCGCCCATGGAGGCACGTGCACTGAGCTATGCAACCACGCCAAACACAAGTTCAACTGCACTTGTACCGCGGAATACTATGGTAAGCTTTGTAAGAAACGTAGACCTACATCTTGTATATGGCGCGTTTTTAGTGTCAAAATTCAAACTATCAATTCAAACATTCGATCCTTCAATTCAAACATTCGATCCTTCAATTCAAACATTCAATCCTTCAATTCAAATCTGCAATTATTCGGTTCAAACTTTCGATCCTTCAATACAAACATTCAATCCTTCAGTGCAAATATGGAATGGGTCGATTCAAACATTCCATCATTCAATCCAAATATGGAATTGTTTGTTTCAAACATTCGATTCTTCAATCCAAACACCCTTTTCTTCAATCCAGAGATGCCATTCTTCAAGTTAAACATGCATTCATTGTATTGCCTGGCCTATCATTCAGTTCAAGCTTGCATTTCGTCGATTCAAACATGCCATTTTTCAATTCAAACATTTGATCATTCAATCCAAACGTGCATTTCTTCAATCAAATCCTGAAACTCAAACACTACACCATAAATTCCGCGTTCAATTTCGATAGAAAAAGCTGAAATCCTGCTGTTGAAACATTCTGCACTTTAATTTTAAGATATGAAATCCAGATTATAAATTCAAACATAGCCTCACTATGTAGTTGTGCAGTGGCTCGATTCAAACATTCACTTCGGCGATTCAAACATTCACCTCGGTGATTCAAACATTCAGCTCAGCAGTCCAAACTTTCAGTTCCTCTCCAGTAGTCTGGAACCGAGGGGACTCTGTAAAACAAGGATACGGACGGGCGGATGCGGACGGCGGATGGCGGACGGCGGATGGGGCTTTAAAAAAAAAAAAAAAAAAGAAGAAGAAGAAGAAGTGGAAGAAAATAGGATGTTGATACGGTTAAATTTATTGGTTAATTGCCACCTTCTAAGAAATGCTAGCTTTGGCTTTTTTTAAATTTTATTTTTATTTTTTTTAATTTGAATTAATTTTATATCTTATTGTCAGTCAAACAGCGAAAACGCTGTGGAATGTTTCTTCTCGTTTTTCAACCAAATCAGTCTGAGTTTGCAGTGGAACTCCGTACATTAGTACGACACACCATCCGGCAAAACAACACGTTCACATTCACGAACATTTACAGGATAATCTGATTAACGGATAAAGTATTGTACGAGCTCTTGTTAGGCATTATAGATTGGAAATCTTTGTTATTGTTCGAACAGAGAGATCGATACAAGTTATTAAAAAATTATTTTAAGACGTCCAAAGATTTCCCTGCGTCAGATTTGCGAACGTGTCAGAGCAATTGGATAAAACCTTATACGCCTGGCCTCAGTTGTTCAAAGAGCGGATAGTTTTATTCACTGGATAGGTTGCTATCCAGCAGATGAAATGCGTGCAAGATTTTCCCAATAGCACTATAATTTATGGATAGAGTAGAAACATATGTCAAATTTAAGTATGGGATTGTGTGGAAAACTTGCCAAAAGGCGTTACCGGTAGTTGGAGTACATTTGCTCCGCTGGATAGCGACTTATCCGGTGGATAAAGTTATCCACTCTTTGAACAACTGGGGCCTAGTTTACTCAGCAGTGGAACACCAATTTTCAAGTCCGCTTCTTCAGGAGAAAAGCGAAACATTTCTCAGCGTAGTTGAACGCGGAGTCGACCGATCGCGAAAGCTTCAAAGCATCAACCGGTTTGTTTGACAAATTCTGCTTTCTTTATTACATTTTTTTTACATTCCTGTCTCATTAATATTCATATTTTCGATTATCCGGACATTTTATTCAAGTTCCAACGAGTCCAGATAATCGAGGTTCGACTGTACCAAGTTCACGGAGAAGACGACCCCTGACCTGACTGGGGACTGAAGGCCGCCGCCGAGGCAACCGGAGGAAAACCAGAAACTGACCGAAAAAAACATGTTTTTCTGTCAGATAAAATAATCTGAATGTTCCAAGATGAGAAAAACCAAAATCCGCAATGAATATCAAAACCGAAAAGACGCAAAACCCGATCAAAAAAAGCCCCCATATTGCAAGGAAAATTTCGCTTGTGTACAAATTTAAAGGGAAGAAAATGACACGTTCAGAAATCCTACGCCGGGAAATCTTTGGACATCTTAAAATAATTTTTTAATAACTTGTATCGATCTGTCTATTCGAACAATAACCACGATTTCCAATCTTTAATGCCTAACAAAAGCTCGTACAGTACTTTACCTGTTAATCAGATTATCCTGTAAATGTTCATGAATGTGAAGGTGTTTTTTTGCCGGATGGTGTGTCGTACTAATGTACCGAGTTCCACTGCAAACTCAGACTGATTTGGTTGAAAAACGAGAAGAAACATTCCATAGCGTTTTCGCTGTTTGACTGACAATAAAATATAAAATCAATTCAAATTAAAAAATAAATAAATAAAAATAAAATTAAAAAAAAAAAGCCAAAGCTAGCATTTCTTAGAAGGTGACAATTAACCAATAAATTTAATCCGCCGTCCGCATCCGCCCGTCCGTATCCTTGTTTTACAGAGTCCCCTCGGTTCCAGACTACTGGAGAGGAAATAAAAGTTTGGACTGCTGAGCTGAATGTTTGAATCGCCGAGGTGAATATTTGAATCGCCGAAGTGAATGTTTGAATCGAGCCATTGCACAACTACATTGTGAGACTATGTTTGAATTTATAATCTGGATTTCATATCTTAAAATTAAAGTGCAGAATGTTTCAACAGCAGGATTTCAGCTTTTTCTATCGAAATTGAACGCGGAATTTATGGTGTAGTGTTTGAGTTTCAGGATTTGATTGAAGAAATGCACGTTTGGATTGAATGATCAAATGTTTGAATTGAAAAATGGCATGTTTGAATCGACGAAATGCATGCTTGAACTGAATGATAGGCCAGGCAATACAATGAATGCATGTTTAACTTGAAGAATGGCATCTCTGGATTGAAGAAAAGGGTGTTTGGATTGAAGAATCGAATGTTTGAAACAAACAATTCCTTATTTGGATTGAATGATGGAATGTTTGAATCGACCCATTCCATATTTGCACTGAAGGATTGAATGTTTGTATTGAAGGATCGAAAGTTTGAACCGAATAATTGCAGATTTGAATTGAAGGATTGAATGTTTGAATTGAAGGATCGAATGTTTGAATTGATAGTTTGAATTTTGACACTAAAAACGCGCCATACTTGTAAGGATCAACTTGAAAAAGACAGTAGGAGCCAGTCTGGTCTGCATCTTTTGTTTGATTCAACGAGCAAGTCATTGTATGAAGTATTTTGCGATTACACGTCTGAAAACGGATTCATTTGGACACTGATCGAGTCTTTCAGCTTGGCTAACAACCACGAGTTTGCAAACAAGCCATTTTATAAAGACTACCCTGTCAATCAGGATTCCTTTACCTGGAATAAGTTTCGCTTATCGCAGTCACGGATAAACTTCATGGGTAGCCACTCCACGCATGTGCGCGCCACATGTAACTTTAACACTGATGGACTTAATTACACTGATTACTTAAGAGCCAAACTGAGTGATATCGACGTCATGAGTTTGAATTTCGACGGATGCAAAAGGTATGAATACATCAATATCAGGGGCTATTATTGCCATAATTGCACGGCCCACTTTGTTCAAAGAGATTATTGGCACGCACACGTTGACTCCTATAGTGGATCTCAGAGGAGTTGTCAGTTTAAGAGTCCTCTGGAAGGCGCTGTGAAGATGAAGAGTGGCGAAGATAACTTTGGATGGTACGAAACAGTTAATCGTGTACATAGATGCTCAGCAAGCGCTGATTCTACAACGCAGTGGTGGATTGGAGAACAGTAAAAGTTAGCTGCACCCAGCTGCGCGGCAAATGAGGATTACACTGTAGGCAAGAAGTGACGTGAAGTGGATATTCAGTTTATGTATATTTATAGACGAAGTGAGAGTAATACGACTAGTTAGAAGCAATATGTGGTGGTCATTTTTTTGACCATTTTAAATATTTCAGATAGAGCCTATTAAATAGAATGTAGAATGTGCACATACCAAGGAAGAACCAGGTATCTGAACGCTTGTTTTATATTATCATCTTTCCGTCTTAGGAAAATCTTCCAATAAGCATGCGCAGCTCAACAGAATAATAATGACCGTATTAATAACAACCGTTTATTACTCACCATTGAGTTAAAAACAGAATTACAAGGATAAAATACAAGCTGTGAAAATGAACACTACT
The DNA here is from genome assembly GCF_977016875.1 of Pavona decussata. Taxonomy (NCBI): domain Eukaryota; kingdom Metazoa; phylum Cnidaria; class Anthozoa; order Scleractinia; family Agariciidae; genus Pavona; species Pavona decussata. The sequence goes on along the minus strand of NW_028145607.1, from coordinate 10,644 downwards.
ATAATAATACTCAAACAGAACAAAGATCCTCGCAGTTACTACGTAACTGCGTAGTGACTGCGAGGATCTTTCTTCTGTTTGATCTTTCATCGGCAATTCAAAATGTATGTTTCATATATTTACATTTACTTATTCATCCTTCAGGAGTATATTACGAACTCATAATATGACGTGTTCCCAGTTAGCTTGATAGCTCAGTTGGTAGAACACTGCACCGGCATCGCAGAGGTCGTGGGTTCGAATCCCGTTCAAATAAGCCTGAATTTTTTTCAGGCTTTCTTTTCGCAACTGCTTTAGTGTGACGTGGATCTCTCCCTTGTGAGGCACGATTTAAAAGGGGACTGTACAAAACCCTTCCCGCAAACCCACTAAGTAATACAAGACTAAGTAATACAACAAATTTAATTAATTTAGTATACATAAACGCTTAGTAAACACAATAAACGGTAACGTAAAAAAAAACTTTCTTAACCTAATTAATTATCTTAAACTAAATTACTTATTTCAGTTCAGTTCAGTCCTTCCTTGTCCTTGAAGTCTTCTCCAGGCACAAACAAATTGCTACTTCAACCACTCGCATAAACAAACCGCACCAACAACCGTTCACAAACCTCTGCTTCTTCTCTTCTGGCGCCTTTTCTCTTCTTTGTTCCCGTCTTGTTTGACTCCGCCGCACTCAGTTTTAATTTCTATGCACACGCCTTGAAATCTTGTTCACTCGCCGCCGCTGACAAAAGGGTTTATGTCAAGGAAAACACGGCCGGCTCCTGCCAATGGCTCTTGACAGTGACTTGAACAATTTCGCCTTCGACCTTGCAATACAAACTTTTTTGCTTCTCCTTACTTCTTCTTACTTCTCTGTCCTTTTTCTCCTTCCAAGAATAACAACCAACTACACAACAACAACCTTGACCTCTATTTAAATACTGAACACAATTACGACACTACAAAAAAGATTCCAGAAAACGCTAACTACAAGATGTACAATAAATGCTGATTACACAATAAGATACAAAATATACGATAACGGGAATAATAATAGTTAGTTAGATTACATTGAAATTTACAATACTACACACCATTTTCTAAGACAATAACTACTAATATACTAGTGACATTTTTTGACTGATAAAAATACGACGAATTAAGACTACAAATAATTAACAATAAACCTAACGAATTTAGATAATGAAAAAGAAACGACTAAATTTCTACATGCAAACACGAAACATGAAAATGCAAACATGAAATGAAAACAACAAAAACATGAATAATATGAATTTTGTGACATTTAGTTGCGTAGTAACTGCGAGGATCTTTCTTCTGTTTGATCTTTCATCCGCAGTTTAAAATGTATTTTTCATATATTTACATTTATATAATAATACTATAATTATATACAACGCTATGATATGAAATAAGTCCATTTACCAACTGCCCTTGATAAAAGCCAATAAATGAGCTGGAACGCTTTGTGCGGCACATGTTCCTGTTGTTACATTCTTTGGTATTACAGACCGTCTGTGACCTTAATTAAGTTGTGGCCGTGGGTCTGACTCTGCTGTTGGGTAGTAGCTAGCTAGCTAGACAAAAGGTTGTAGAACAAAGGTTGTAAAAGTAAATGACGACGGTTTGTTTTACCAACTCCAACACTTAAAAAAAGAAATATTCAAGAAATTGCAAATATTTTAAACGAACAGGTTTGTCTTCTTTTGTTTTTGAGGTCACTAGTTTGTTACACAAAATTGTACAAATAGAAATTGAAATAAAAATAGAAATGCACATAGTGTTTAGTTTGAAGACTGAGCTTATTTGGGAGAATGGGAAGGGAAGGCAAAAAAAGAAGTGAAAGCAGAAGGTGCAAAAAAAAAAAAAGCAGGATGGACGCTCTGAAGGAAAAAAGTTCTTCTTTCTGGCAAAAATAACAAGAAGTTAGAATCAGAAACAAACTTTCTTGTGTTGGGGAACTGCTGAAGGAAGCCACCAATAAAAGCGGAGAAAGCAGTGCAGACCAGCTAATGATAGAAACTACCATAAGACTAAGCGAAAAAATTAACAATGAATTGGCTGAGGTCTGAGAAAAGTAAACAAGTGTGGAGAGTCGTAAACATGAGCTTCCTGACCAAAGTTTGCATGAGAGGGAAGGGCACTTCCCCCAAAAATGACAAATAAAAATTGTTAGATTGAATAAACTTTTTCCAGCCAATCTTATTAAAAGTAAACTGATGGCTAACCAAGGCTGTACACTAGCGATTGTTTGTATCTAGCTTTTGTGGTTGCAATTCTTCTGACTTTAGGATGGGAGTTTTAGTATTTTTACCATTTTCTGCTTTACCCAATTTGTAGATTATCCGTAATTTAGCCTAGGGGCTACCAGGAGTGTTAAAATAAATTACTATCTCTTTTCTCAATTTAACATTAGTTTAGATATAATATTTAGAACAGTCAGCTGGCACAATGGGATGCTAAAACTGTCTATTTGTGGAAAACTTTGACGAGGAGTGGAAAGGAATGTAACTTTTTTGTGTCCTATATTTTCAGAATTTTCCTTAAAATTTTCCTTTATTTTTGAAAAGAATTGTCCTACACTACTATAAAATATGTCTCTAAAACCACTTGACACCCTGCTTAAATGTTCTGGTTGGGTGCTGCTGGCAGTTCAGGACTTTCTCCACGTATTTATTTGTTTAACGTTTGTGGTAGGGTGAAAAAGAACGTGGCAGTTATAAAAATAAAATCATTCACAGTGATCATGAATTTGTTGGTCGACCCACTTTTCCTGCTCGACTTGGAAACAGAAAAAAATTAAATAGACAGCTAAGTTGTTATCTAATTAAAATATGACGGCAAACCTTTTATTTCTTCAATATGTACAGTGCTAATTCAAATAATTTTTCAAAGACGCTTTTTACTTAATAAAGATATATCGATTTGAAAAATGCTTTTTGCTACTGAACATTTATTGTTACGTTTAATGGTTTTTTCAAAGCTTTCAAAGTGTTTTTTTTTTCAGCGATTTTTTGCCATCTTTTGCGGTCGATTTTTCTTTTCCGAAATTTCACTTCGAATTTCATGAACCCCGTGGTTTGTTTAACGGCAGGTGAAATTTATGTTAATAAGATTTTAAAAGCCTTTCCCCAAGAAAACATATGTCTTCTGTATTGCAATTAATGTTATGCATCATACAATGAAAAATTTCAGAATATACTTACTTACCACGGTAACGATCATTCTATGTATCTTAATGACTGATGAATCTAACGCTATACCATGGAATTATCAAAGGGCGTTCTTCTAGTTCTATTGCTAGTCATTTTGCACGCTTTGAAGTTAGGCACTGCAGACTGTCAAGGGAAATGTGAGCAGAGTAGCGGTAGCTTTGGCCAAACAGGAATGAAACATCGTGCCATACTGGGTCACAGCTTTAAGAACTTCACCGTGAAGAAAACGTTTGACTGTCATGTGAGATGCTTTGATGAGAGATGCAGGTGCCAAGCATATCAAATGTGGAACAATCGCTGTGAGTTACTGGATGAAGATAGGAGTTCGGCTCCAGATGACTTCATCAGTGAAGATGGATACACTTATTTTGATGTGGATAATGAGTTGGTGAACCGGGTAAGGGATAGTTAGATCAACGGATGTTTTGTACAGTTGTAAGTACTTGGGAGCTTAAGCACACGACGACGGTAACGGCAACGATAACGCGGTCGGTTGAATAAGCAAAAACAATCGCTCTGCACATACGTTTTACATTTTGGTACATTTCTTTGCCGTCCTCTGCAAAACAAGAGCGTGAAATGACCATATTTAGGGTTTTATGAAGAACGTGTACGCCACTCCTTCCAATTTGATTCCTGGATAGTTCGGCATTTTTGTAAAAGTTGAGTGAGTTGAAATAATCGCGAAGTAGCACAAATGAAATAAACGTTTTCGTTGCCGTTGCCGTCGTTGTTGCTTACGCTCCCTAACATGGCTGATAGAAAACGGAATTATTATTCAAACTGTACGCATGTGTAAGAGAACAAGCAAGCGGTGGTTGTGACAAATAAAAAGATTTAGGCTGTATTTTCCAAAAAAAAATATTAATGAAAAGAGATTTTACTATTTCAGGGCATAGAGACGAGAAATTCAAGAATTAACTAGAACTGAACGAGAAATATTTCATAATCAGTAATTAGCAGTGTACACTTTTAGTGTACTAATGCAAAATTTATCTAGCCAAACTTCACAAAAAGTTCGTCTTAAAAGCCCAGGGCTTAAATCCTAAGTTGAATAATGGGAGGTTTCATTTTATTATACATAAATATTGGAGGGGCATTAATTTCCCAGCTTTTGTTACCAATTCTGATTAATTTAAGTGAAAACTTATGCCCATTTCAGTAGCAATATCACATGGTTAATTATTCAGCACTAGAGTTTGCAAAGATGTTCAAAAGAGCTGTCAAACGGAAGAGAAATTAAAAAGAGAAAAACAATCGTAAAAGACGGCTGCAAAATTGCTTTAACTTTACCATCACTTGACAACAGTGGTTCGTTAATAAAAATATTAATAAAGTTTCAGAGTAAACTTCTCCCACTAACATGTCTTTTGCGCTCCATAAACAGGCTAGTTGTCTCGTGAACATTGAGTTGAAAACAAAATTTGTTAATTCCATCTGGTGCGAATACTCACACCTGCAACCTAAGCAAAGTTGAAGTTGGAAGGACGCCACTCAAACAAATATAAGAGAACCCAAGAACTAAATCTTGGGGTTGTGCAAATTATGTTTTTTTTTTAACTTGGCTTTTTAACATTATGCTAGCAGTTAGTGAAGCCAAATATTGAGTATCATTCGAGCATTTTAGTGGTGTTTTTGTTCTGGAACATTAATTGTTTTAGAGAAAACAAGAGCAAAATGAAAACTAAACTTCAAATCGAGTTGAAGTAATCGAACCGCCAAGCACTCCAGCCTTAACAGCCGAGTGACGGATACCAGATGTCAGTTGCGTTAGGTTTGAAAAGTCGAATTAAAGACGGCCATGTTTGCTTGTGTATGTTGTTCTTAATTCACTTCTTTGTCGTTTCTAGAGTAAACACCCTAATTAAAAAGGCGAAACTTATAAAACATATTATCCAAGCATTTTAGTGACTTTTGGGTTAACCGAGCATTTGACCGGAAAACAAGAAGTTGTAACATGTCAGTAACGAACCAAAACCATAATGTACAAAAGCCTAACAAAAACACTATCTGTTTAAAACTTTTTATCGTCTTATCCTATAGATTTCGGTGTACAACGCATGCTCAGATCAAACATGCAGTAACCAATGCTGTAACCAGAGTCCGTGCGCCAATGGAGGCACGTGCACTGAGCTATGCAACCACGCCAAACACAAGTTCAACTGCACTTGTACCGCGGAATACTATGGTAAGCTTTGTAAGAAACGTAGACCTACATCTTGTAAGAATCAACTTGAAAAAGACAGAGGGAGCCAGTCTGGTCTGTATCTTTTGTTTGATCCAGCAAGCAAGTCATTGTATGAAGTCTTTTGCGATTGCACGTCTGAAAACGGATTCATTTGGACTCTGATCGAGTCTTTCAGCTTGGCTAACAACAACCAGTTTGCAAACGAGCCATTTTATAAAGACTACTCTGTCAATCAGAATTCCTTTACCTGGAATAAGCTTCGCTTATCGTGGTCACGGATGAACTCCATAGCTAGCCACTCCACGCATGTGCGTGCCACATGTAGGTTTAACACTGATGGACTTAATTACACTGATTACTTAAGAGCCAAACTGAGTGATATCGACGTCATGAGTTTGAATTTCGACGGATGCAAAAAGTATGAATACATCAATATCAGGGGCTATTGTTGCCATAATTGCACGGCCCACTTTGTTCAAAGAGATAAATGGCACGCACACGTTGACTCCTTTTACGGATCTCAGAAAGGTTGTCAGTTTAAAAGTCCCCTCGAAGGCGCTGTGAAGATGAAGAGTGGCGAAGATAACTTCGGATGGTACGAATCAATTAATGACGTACATAGATGCTCAGCAAGCGCTAATTCTACAACGCAGTGGTGGATTGGAGAACAGTAAAAAGTTAGCTGCACACAGCTGCGCGGCAAATGAGGATTACACTGTAGGCAAGAAGTGACGTGAAGTGGATATTCAGTTTTATGTATATTAATAGACGAAGTGAGAGTAATACGACTGGTTAGAAGCAATATGTGGTGGTCATTTTTTTGACCATTTTAAATATTTCAGATGGAGACTATTAAATAGAATGTAGAATGTGCACATACCACGGAAGAACCAGGTATCTGAACGCCTGTTTTATGTTATCATCTCTTGGTTTTAGGAAATTATTCCAATAAGCATGCGTAGCTGAACAGAATAATAATGACCGTTTATTAAACACCCATTGCAGTTAAAAACTTAAAGGGAGGGGTTCACATTTCAGCGCATCAGCATGAATTTAAATGCTTTTTTTTTTCTTATCAACTTAATGTCCTTAAAAGTCTTACTTACATGTACTTCAGTAATCAAATGTTATAATTAGTCCAAGCAAAATGAATGATGACCAAAATTCACAGAAAATGCTAGTGGATTGTACTCATATTGTCAATATTGAAATTAGTGTTGACCCGTGACCCGTAGGATGCTCTGAAGCCAAACATAAACGTTTCTCTTCTAGCAAAAGAGACCTCTTTATGTGAGCAAGACGTTAGCATAAGAGGCAAACTTTCTTGTATTGGGGAACTGCTGAAGCATGGAAATGAAAAGCTTAAGGATTCCACCAATAAGAAGAACAACGCAGACATCATTGCAGACTAGGTAGTGATAGAAATTAGCTCAAGACTAAGTGAGAAACTTTTATTGTTAAAACAATGAATTGGCTGATCCGTCAGAAGAAAGCGAAGAAATGCGGAGAGTCGTAAACGTAAGCTTCTTGACCAAAGTTTGCATGAGAGGGCAGGGGCATTTCACCTAAAATAACAAGTAATGGAAAAGTTGTCAGATTGAAGAAACTTTTTCCAGCCAAGCTAATTAAAACATTATCTATTGCTACTCATTTTGCACGCTCTAAAGTTAGGCACTGCAGATTGTCAAGGGAAATGTGAGCAGAGTCGTGGTAGTTTTGGCCAAACAGGAATGAGACATCGTGCCATATTGGGTCACAGCTTTAAGAACTTCACTGTGAAGAAAACGTTTGATTGTCATGTGAAATGCCTCGACGAGAGATGCAGGTGCCAAGCATATCAAATGTAGAACAATCGCTGTGAGTTACTGGATGAAGACAGGAGTTCGGCTCCAGATGACTTCATCAATGAAGATGGATATACTTTATGTTTTGATACGTATACAGAACTTGACATGTTGTTCTTAATTCACTTCTTTGTCGTTTCTTGAGTAATTACCCTAATTAGAATATAATATAATTATATACAATGCTATAATATGAAATAAGTCCATTTACCCACTGTGCCCTTGATGAAAGGTAATAAATGAGCTAGAACTCTTTGTGCAGCACAAGTTCCTGTTTGTTATACATGCGCTGGTTTTACAGACCGTCTGGTAGTAGCTAGCTAGCTAGACAAAAAGTTGTAGATAAAAGGTTGTAAAAGTTTATGACGACTGTTTGTTTTACCAACTCCAACACTTAAAAAACGAAATATTCAAGAAATTGCAAATATTTACAGTCAACCCAGGTCACGCGTGAACAGTATTTCCAAGAATGAAATGAACATTCGAATTTCTCTTTGTAATGTCCGACGTGTGAATGGAATGTTGGGCATTTCTCTGGAAATCGTTCCGAAAAAGACGCATTAACTGAAAAAAAAAAAAAAAAAGATTCAAAATACTTGGGAAACAATTGCTATTCTTGAAATATTCAATTTTGCAGTGTAAAGAAAAATTCATAGCTTTATACCGTCAATAAGCTAGGGAAATTTATACGGGAACTCTGAAATCTCGTTGGCGATTTTCAAAACTGACATGTAAATTTCAAAACTCCGTTCAAATTTCAAAAATATCGTTCACGCGTGACCTGGGTTGACTGTAAACCTGACAAAATATAGTTTTTAGTTTGAAGACTCAGCTAACATTTTGTTTATCAAAGAAAGCTCGGGGAAGAAGCAGAATGGGAAAGAAAGGCAAATTAAAGAAGAGGAGAAAGCAATAGGTGCAAAACGAAAGCAGGGAATGTATGCTCTGAAGGGAAAAATACTTCTCTTCTGCCAAAAAAGAAACCTGTTTAGGAAGGCAAGAAGTTAGAATCAGAAACAAACTCTCTTGTGTTGGGAACTGCTGAACGACAAGGCAGATATCAGTGCAGAACTAATGATAGAAACTACCTCAAGATTAAGCGAGAAACGTACCAATGAATTGGCTAAAGTCAGAGAAAAGAAAAGAAGTGTGGAGAGTCTTAAACATGAGCTTCTTGACAAAAGTTTGCACGAGAGGGAAGGGCATTTCCCCCAAAAATAATAAGTAAAGGAAAAATTGTTAGATTGTAGAGACTTTTTCCGGCCAATGTTATTAAAAGTAAAGTGATGGCTAACAAAAAACAACACAGAAATTCCATGTATTTTTCTTTTTTTTGCAAGGCTGTACACTAGCGATTGTTTGTATCTATCTTTTGTGGTTGCAAAAGTGGTTAGTTCAACTGGCGTGATTTGATCGTGACTTCTCCGGCAAACATCAAGCACTATTTTCACCGATCCGAAATCGGCTTTTGTATACTACCACAAGGCTCGATCAATTGAAATGCGACTGAAACTATTTTGCGAAAAGTGGAACGATTTTTAAGTTCTTTATTCTCGTTTATCTATCGTGTGTAAGCTTCTTATTCTTTATCCCTCTAGCTAATGCAGCAAACACTGCATTTGTGTATTTTGAGGACGGCGCAGAATTCGACTCTCATCGCGATCGCTCTGTTTATATCAATGGTTATCAATGGTCATCAATGGTAATGGTCATCAATGGCAATGGTGATCAATGGTCAATGGCAATGGTCATCAATGGTTATCAATGGTAATATCAATGGTCTTTCTTATGAAAATTCTGCACATTACAAAAAAGCAAACAATATCGCTTACGGTAGGATTAATTTTGCATGACAGGAACCCATTTTATGCTAAAAAGGAAGCCATTTTGAAATAATAATGTGCGGCGAGTGAGCTGTGTTTACATGACAAAATATTTATTTTTTTCTTCCGCCATTGGTTGATAATTTATAACAATAAAATAGTAATAATTTCAAATTTATATAGCGCCCATATGCAAACACCCTAAGCGCTTTTCAAACATCTAAAACAACACTTACAGCAACAACAACAATAATAGTACTACGCCTGTATTCACGTTTGCTTCCGGAGCCAGCGGGCAGCTTCTCACTTTATTTCTCCGCAATTCGTCTCTAAGTTCATTCACGAGCCACTTGATTCTCGCTCGCAAAAGCCTGAATCTTTCTATGACTTCACAGTCAGCCATGTCGGCCAGAATTAGTCGTCTTTGACAAGACCGAGGTCTTCTAACTAAACAAAAAAGTCCGCCTCCGGCCGCCATTTTGTTTAGTGTCGCAACATTTGCGATTTCCCGGTAAGTTTACGGGAGGTCATGACCTCCCGTAAATTACCGGGCAAGTTACCGGGAAATTTCCCGGGATCGTAAATAACGGGAGTTTCGAGAAACACCTGTAAACTTATCGGGGACTTAACGGGCCACTTACCGGGCCCGATAAGTGACCGGGACTTTCGAGAAACGGGCTCCAGGCCGAGTAGGAAACTGAGTTTAGCAAAAAATTCATGATCACTGTGAAGGATTTTATTTTTATAAGTGCCACGTTATTTTTCACCCTACCACAAACGTTAAACAAATAAATAAGTGGAGAACTGCCAGCAACACCCAACCAGAATATTTACTCAGGGTGTCAAGCCGGGTTTTAGAGTCATATTTTATAGTAAGGTAAAGCTAAAGTCACACAAGAGCCTAAGGGGCCCACACGGCCGGAGCTTAACCCGGTTTCTGTAGCATGAAGCAACTGTGAGTATTGCTACTCCCCCCTGGATAGGATGCTAGTCCATCGCAGGGTTACCCCCGGCGAGTATATCGCCAATACCCATTTATACACCTGTTTCTTGTCTAAGGAAACAACACAGCAATGAAGAGACCAACCTGGCCTCGAACCAACGACCCTCAGATCCTCCGACCGTCCGATCGAAAGTCTGACGCGCTAACCACTACACCACCGCGCCTCCACTCATATTTTATAGTAGTGTAGGACATTTCTTTTCCAAAATAAAGGACAATTTTAAGGAAAATTCTGAAAATATAGGACACAAAAAAGTTACATTCCTTTCCACTCCTCGTCACAAATAGACAGCTTTGGCATTTCATGGTGCCAGCCAGGTGACTGTTCTAAATATTATATGTGAAATTAAGATTAGAGAAAGTAATTTATTTAAACACTTTTGGCAGTCCCTAGGCTGAATTACGGATAATTAAATTGGGCAACGCAGAAAATGGTAAAAAGACTAAAACCTCACATTCTATACTCAGAAACATTGCAACCACAAAAGATAGATACAAACAATCGCTAGTGTACAGCCTTGCGAAAAAAAGAAAAATACATGGAATTTCTGTGTTGTTTTTTGTT